>NC_058021.1:13148495-13255759 GCF_019176455.1 Solea senegalensis
ATAAAAAAACTCCTGCTGGTATATGCTGTATCAGTGGTGACAGATTTCTAATGTGAGACGTTACTAAGTGCCTTTTTTCCCCCCAAGTATATACATAAAGTAATTTATTCTTCTATTCCACTTTTCAAAAAGAAATATTGTACTTTTTATTCTATTATTTATACCATTTTATATACCGTACATCTCGACCACAATGATATTTTAATTTATGTATGTATAGTGTGTGTGTGTGTGTGTGTGAGATGAATGTGGAACAAAATCAACTTTGTTTTCAAATTTAAAAAAACAGTGCATTTAGTCAATCACAAAGGCTACTGTTTTTTTGATTGTTCTATGTTCTGTTACTTGGGGAAAACAATGTAGCACATAAAATGTCACATCTTTAAGTTTCCATCCTTGCATTTGAGTAGTTAACTGAGGACAGACTTAAAAAGTCGTATCAGAAATCAAAAATGCTCACATATCACAAACGTTTGATATTTTTCCCCAAACGACTCAGCCCTGTAGATGAAAATGATTATTTTTTGCATGAATCAGAGGGAGAAATACCGAAATACCAGCTCTCTGCTCACCACGTCATTCTCTGCGGTTCTCCCCTTAAATGTTCATGTTAATAAGATGGCTCCAGCCTCGCTGATGAGTTTCCTGCATGTTGAATAAAAGTCACTCTCTGTAATGCACTGTTCTATAGTGAGGACCCTTAACTGGCACACTGCGGGAAGAGGCAGTGCTCAGAGTGGCAGGCAAAGAGAACTGTCAACCTGTCACATTTCTCCCTCCTCTTCCCCCTGATAAATTAAAGTTACACAGTGTGCGTGTTGTAGCAGAGGAAGGCTGTGCAGAAAGCCTGGCTCCTCAGGTCTCAGGAGATAGCTGGCAACTAGGTCAGACTGATAATGTAATCCGCTGACTGGATCCTCAGCCCACTAAATCCAGAGAGAAAAGCATGACAGGAAAAAAAGCGGAAATGTGGGAGGAAAATAGGAACTTTTATGTGTTGTTGCTCTTTCTTTAGCGTTGCCTCTCCGACTCTGGTTAATCTCGTTTACAGAAAAGTAGTGTTCGTGTATTCTATTGTGAGAAAATGCAACGTGTCCGGCCGCCGAGTGTCAAGTGATTAATCAAAAAGTGTCAATGCAACTCACACTCCTTATAGAAGAATCCCATTTGCACAGATTTCTTTCAATGCGCCGCATACTGCATTACACATCTACGACTAAACAGTGCGGGTCTGTGGGGATTGAGTGACAAGAATAAGTTCCTGCATCAGCAAGGTGCATTTTCATTCCCATGCAGTATTCCGGAGAGGCTCTGTGGGTCCACTGTGACAACTCTGCCTCCCTGCAGGTGTGGAAATGAAACAGGCCCTATAAATAGCCCAGGCAGCTGGGAGTAGAGCATTGTAAAGAAGGGGGGAGGAGGGAAGGGAGGTGTGTGTGTGTGTGTGGGGGAATTAGAGGTCCAGCTGGGGATGCAGGTGTGTAGAGGCTGACCGCCAGAATACGACTGCTATCTCACCCAGGGGGCCTGGAGAGAGGAGAGGCTGTGTGGACTCGAGAAGTGGAGTGTGGACAGTATTATTTGCTTGAATTCGTATTCAAGGAAAAGTAGCAAAAAAAACACGCTTTACAACTTTATGTTCAAGGTTTCCGAAATGATATGTAGGTTACAGTTCAGTGTGAAACACAGTGTGCATGAATAAACCTCCGTCCTATGACCCAATATTAAGCTGATGTGCTTTCATGGGATGAAATGACGACTAAGACTTGCGCTGAAGTCGTTTCTGGTATTTCGTCACACATATAATCGAAATAAATAGGAGCAAAAAACATGTTTTACATGACTGTTTCTACCACAGAGCAGCTAAACAATATTTGCATGATGAATTAATCCGTCAATTATTTCTGTTATTAATCAGTATTAGTCAGGAAATGTTGGAAAAACGTCGATCAGTTTTTCCCAAATCTCAAAATCATGATGTCAAAGGTCTTATTTTTGAATTATTGACATTTAGATACTGTATGTGGGGCAAGGAAACCAGGAAATATTCACATTTAAGAAGCCGAGAGCACAGAGAGTCTATTTTAATCATAAAAAAAAAACAAGCCGATCAAATCAATTATCGAAATTGTTGACAATTAATGTAGTAACCGATTCATCTCTGCAGCCCTGTGTATATAGTAGTGGGTGTAACACAGTTGTTGATGACAATAACTGACTCATCTAGACCTTCTCTCTCAGGCACTCGTATAACACCACAATAATAATATACACAAATACAATACATTAGGCAACACACAAGAAATTGTTGCATTTAATCATTTCTCACGTGATAGTGTAGACTTTCATTTTAATTGTGTATCTCTCAGCAACAGTTTGGTGATTAGATGAATTGAATTTAACTGAAGTGGGTCCTGAAAAAAAAGGAAAAAAAGTTTGATGCTGTTTCCATGGTTACCAAGGCTGTCTGACTGTTGAGTGTTGAGCCGCAGACTGTGGCTTTTCTTACCCCTCCTCTAATTCCTGTCAGTGTCTCTGGGCTATTATGTACAAGTTCACCCTCTGGAATAGATGTTTTAATATTCCTGTGAAAATACTCGACCGACGAGCTCATACTTTCACCAGTGTTACTTTGTTTAGTTGTTTTGTTGTCACAAGGATTATACACACAAAGGAACAGATTTGGGGCGTTTAGTGAGACATTTTCAGAATTTTATGGACCTTGTACCTTGATTAAAAAAGACAATAAGTTTGTGCCAGATGAAAGACTTCTTCCTTTTTGTCTTTTATCCCTATTTTATAAGAGTTAGACAGACGTGTGCGATTGTTCAGCGGCGATATGTGCTCTCCTGAGTGTCATCCCAGTTTAAAGTCTGTATTCAAACCAGTGTGCTGTGATACAGGAAACATGGGTTATTGTGACGGCGCTCGCATGGGTCTGGTTATTATGACGGCGAGACACTAACGTAAACACAGCTCACAGCATATAGACCAGTGCATTTGAGGTGATTTCAACTGACGCTGTGGTTGGATTTTATTTTGAGGGTTTGAGTCATTGATTTTTCACAATAAAAAACACACTGAACTATTTTGACAGCGCTGACCGCAGCGTCAATGCAAGTGCTGCATCTCTGCGTGTTGGATCAGAAAAATGTCAACAATCTGCACAACAGCAGACAGATATACAATATAATTGTTTTAGGATTTATATAAAAAACAGTCAGTGCTGCTGATGGTTCAGCCGCAGTTGTTTTTTCAATAATTCTCAAAATTCCTTGTTCATATATTAGATGTACTAGATTTTGTCAGTTGATATTTTTCCCGTGTTTACCCTTTTCGGACTGACACCGTGTCCTTTACCGCACAGTTACACATTGCATTCATGAGGAATCCGTTTGTTGAGTGAAGTGTGTCACCCTCCGCTACACTAGGTGGCGATACGCAGCAGCTTCAGCTTAGCGGTGGTTTCCAGTTGACCTATTATGTTACAGACAGTGACTAGTTGGTAGGGTGTTGCTTTCCTGCTGTCGATGACCTTAAGAATATTGAGTTGGCAGAGCATGACCTTGGCCTCCTTGTCTGTCCAGACATTTTCCTTCTATGTCTTCTTCTTCTGTGTATAGGCTTCTTCTTTTATTTCAAGGACACATCCAGGGGGTCAGGAACTGTGTAGCTTGCATAGAGTGCCCTAAGGCCCATTTATACTGTACGCAAAGACGACTCACTCATGCAAACAGTGAAGAAGCAACCTGCAGTTGCAGTGAAACAACAACAATGTAAAACGAGCTACCACAGCCTGCTGGTTTATCTACAGCCAGAAAACAGTGACCGTTTCACTCACTAGTGCTGTGGTTGTATTCGAGAGGCTGTTGTCAAAGGTCACGACAAACATACGGAAATATTCTCCATTAATACGACGACTTACATGTCGTGGGCTTCCATTCCACTGCCACGAGACCCGCTTGCGTTTCAGTCTAATTTCAGATCAAGCTCAATAAAATAACCTCTTAAATGGTCGCTATGGCTGTTGATGCCTGCAATCTGGCTCTCGGCACTGTTTGGGACGGATGTACGTGAAGCGGCGGAGTATAAATGGGCCTTTAGAGGCAGTTTGAATGTATACATGCCGTAGTAATCTGACTCCCAACCACATTATCTGAAATTTGATTCAGTAAAATTTCAATCAGACTAACATGTTTACATGTATCTTGAAAGTCTGCTTATTGTCGTCCCTAATCCAATAAGCAGATTGGTTTTTAACATCATTTAAACAGACTGACTGACACATTAAAGTCTTGATGTGAACGGGTCAGCGTGTGCCATGTGCAGCATGAAAAAAAACCCAAAAAACTGGGTCAACGTGCATCCAGTAGATTCATGTCACACGCGTGTCTCTCATTTCAATATGATATCTGTGTGTCTGGTGTGTGTGCTGCTGATGCCACAGGGCGATCTGCATACTACATTGCTCCATTGCGGTGTTGTCTTTATATTTTAAAATCAAACTTCTTGCTTTTAGGGCAGAAGACGTTGCTTTCATTTCCAGTGGGTGACTCGATATGCTCTTCATGTAAATGAAGTCTAGCACTTGCACACTGGTGTTTGCGTTAATGCATTCATCCCTCGGCACTGTATGCTTCTTCTTCTTTTTGTAGCTGGAGGCAAAAATGACACATTCCCATCAACAAAAAAAAAAACCCCAAAAACACTCTCCCTCATTCACACAGTCCCACGCCACGTTTCAGCGTTGAGTGACAGCAGGAGCTCCCACTGACCCACTATTCTGCTACAGTGGGACAATTCCACAGGCTTGTGATTAATGACTAGGCTTTATACACTAGTGGCGTGCTAGTCCTGCCAGCCAGGCCACTTAGACTGCTTGGACCACTACCTCTGCTGTAAACACACAGACACACACACACACACACACACTCTCTCTCTCTCTGCCTACAGGCATTGCATCGTAATATTCATTGTTACAGCTCTAAACCTTTGTCCCAAGCTGACCTCCACAACACACCAACACACACACCAGCTCTAACACACACACACACACACACGTTGTTACTGCATCATGGTTTAAACTTTTTTTTGTTGTTGTTGTTTCGTCTCCTATCTTCTTGCCCCTCTGCTTCCCATCCCAAGCATTAGTCAAATAGGATTTGCATCATGGCTGCGTAGTAGTTCTGCTCGTGTCGGATGCAATATCACAAATCCAAAAAAAGTAGTTAAATTTGTCTTTTTTTTAAAGTTTTTTACTGCTTAAATATCTGGCACTGTTCTTCAATCCCTAGACAAACATTGATCTGGCACTGCGCGCACGTTATAAGTAGATGTTAACAAAGACATGAGACGAGATATCTCTGTATAAAACGGAGTTGCCCTCCTCTATCTTTAATGGACAGCGATCCCTCATGTTGTTTTCCTCTCCTGACAGCTCGGGGCAGACTAAGCGTCACTAGTCTTTTGAACATCAGGCCTGACAAAACAGTAAATCTCACCGGGATTTCTCGTTATGACAGTGTCCAAACAAAGAGCACAAAGTGACAAAACAAAGTCACTTGAATTATTCTGCCCTAATGGGAAGCTCCCTTGTAAATTCAGAAAGTTGCTATCGTTTCCGTCTGGAGTAAATCGCTCTGGAGATACAATATTCATTGAAGCACCTTAAAGTCTGTCAAATGTTTTAGTTCAAGCGTCTGTACAGTAGTCATTTTGTTTATAGATGGGAAATAGGATGTACTGTATCGTTACCATATAGCACAAGTAAAAATACTCGATTCTAATGCATGGTTGAGAAATGTAAGATATACATTAGCATGAATTATTGCATTTTTATTACATTATTACATGAATTTAAGCGGTATAGAATGATAAATAATAAAAAAAAACGGTGACATTGACACTACATTGAAATTATAAAATTTTCCAATGATTCCCCCGTCCTTGTGATTTGCTCATGTCGCTGTTTTAATTTGAAAATGAGTTTTTCTGCCCTAGTTTAGATAATGAATCAAGTAAAAAATACTCAAATGTGCTGTATGTTATTACTTATTATTGTGTGTAAATGTGTATCTATAAACTGAACATTTCCTTTGGTTTTTTTTTTTATCTGTTAGTTCAACCAAATAAGCTTTTTTTTGCAGATGTCGTTGGTCTGAGAAATTGTGGTGTTTTCTGAGAAGTAAACTTGAGATTATTTTGGATTTGTCGAAATGAAAATCCATTTGAGTGAAGATTTGACGGATGACTACTTCGTCGTATTTGCTGCTTTCAATTTTCTGGAGGATTTGCAGATTTTGTGTCCGATATGATATCAAACTAAATACATTTATTTAATTGTATAGCCACGGCATCTGTAGAGGGAATAGCGGTGCAGCTTGATTGACGACGGAAATGTCTGGGAGCATTTTGTAGAACTGCCGCGGTGACAATGTTCTGATAGTTTTCGTTTCTCCGTTTGTTGTCGTGTCATGAGACAACAGAAGTGCCCTTTATAGTCTTGTGAGTGTGTGATATGAACTTATGCAGAGCCCGAGGCCTTTTGTTGTGCACAGACTGAGACATGCGAGAAGATTAAGAGGTTGATGGTGATGATGACGATGATGATGATGAATAATCAGGTCTTTCAGGATCAGCATTTATCACAGCGTACGTTTTTCACACAATGAATTCCATCCACGCGTTACAACGCGGCGTAGCGCTTCACAGATGCCGTGGAAGCGTAGATGCTCAGTTTTTGCATTTTATCTAAATATAGAGAAAAGACAATAGGATGATGGCGTGTTTAAACTGGCACTGGCACATTACTAACATTACTGTCATGCCGATCAAAGGGACCACTTGTGCTTTATGAAGAGACGCATTGTCATCATGGAAGATATTGGTCCCAGTGGAGATGAAAAGCATCACGGGATAATCTATATACAGCGAGGACAGTGCTGACTGATCCGTGTGACAGTGTGCAGTAGTATTTTAACCCCTTTTTATAATGTAAATTATTAACAAGAGCAAATTTGTCATTTCGATGAAAGCTAATAATTATGTTTGAAAAACATCCTGTTTATACATAATTCTTAAAGGTTCAGTGTGTAACATTTAGCACACATTGAAAACAGAATGATTTTACAAAAGTTAATTGTTTTTCATTAACCCCAGAATGGACCTTTAATACAAAAGTCAGGAGTCAGGCCAGCGCTTTAGCAATAGTCAACAACAACGGACGAGCTAAACATCATCTGAGTGTTGCTGCAAACTGAAGGCTCCATCGTTTCTCCAGCTCACTTGTGGGGGAAGTGTTAAGTGGATTTTCAGCTGCAACATGCAAATTTCGCCAAATGGCTGGCAAAAGAAAATGTCTTTGGCGACCCAGAAAAATGATCTATCTCTGTGTCTCAACCCAGACTGCGGGTTGGGAATGACTGGAGTACAGGATAATCACCATGTACGAGCACGGTGTGTTTCTGTTCGCTCAGTTTTAAATAGTGCGTGTATATTTACTCCTGCAGAGACGCAAACTACGAGCCAGCTTCACCCAGTAGTCGCAGTGTGTAAAATGCATGTTCAGATGTTGTCAAGTAAAGCTGAGCACAGCGAAGCGGAACCACAACCACTATTGTCTTATAGTGGCCATATGGTAGATATGTCCTTGCATGGCAGCTTAAGGGACTCTTTCTCCCTGAGATGAAACAATTGTGGATTCAAAATGAATGTCCCCTCGCTCTCTGAAGTCCGCGTTCATCAGGGCCCTGCCCTATCAACCGCCTCTGAGATTGTATCACAGGTCCCAAAAGGAACCTGGCCATAACAGATAGACCTAAACAATTATGGTCACACGGTCCCTGCATCTCCCATCTTCACAAAATACCCCACCCCTACTTGTCGAGCCCTGCTCTGTGCCTCCAGATGTGGCTTAATTTACTGCGACTCTGCTAATTGCTGTAATTAAGGATTAATTACTGTTAATTACCTTCGCATAAACTCATCACCAGTCAAAGAGCGGAGCCTTATGAAATGTGCCATGCACAGGAATACACACCGTGGGGACTTAAGGAGGATTGTGTTACTGGACCTCTTGTTTCATTTCTTGTCCTGGTGCGTGGGGAGGGCTTGTAGGTTAACAGTTAGGGCAGGATGTTAACTGTCACGCACCATCTCCTTGTGGCTCTGAAGGCTTAACACATCGCCACCTCAGCAACTGTTGCCTGGGACGGCATCGCTACACTCGCTGTTATTTGATGAGCGGCTGATATTTGGTTGTGGGGAAAGTAGAAAATTAATTTTGATACAGTAGGGAAGCAATTATTTCTGCATTTAATATGAATCATTTTGTGATTGGGCTGAGCAGTAATATAATATACAGTATATATATTTTATATATATATATATATATATATATACTTATATATCACAATGTAATCTTCCTCAATGTCAATATAACTAAGATTTAATAAGTATCAATATAATGTTTATGTGCAAAGACACTCTCTGTGTCTCTGTGCTGTGTCTTTCCAATGAAGAAGTTTCAAATTTTACCCTTAGGACATTTGTATCCTGAAAATGATCTATATCAACTCATTTGAGACCTTTCTGTTGAGATAATGTTTTTTCCATGGCCTATTTTGTGAATTTCTGGACTGAAAATTGAATTCAGCTCAGCCTAACTTAAATCTTATTTAAGAAATGTTTGAAATGATCCGACCTCTTGAGCAAAATGAATGGTCATGCTTCTGGTTCCTATGATGTATCGTACCATCAAACTATATTTTTATAAATGATGTATCAAGTCGGTGTAATTGTCAGAAATTGCTGGGTGTGTTTTCTGATTCTGACCCCATGTGAAATGTAACGGTTGTCTGACCTGTTGTGTGTCCAGTCCACTCTCAAATAAAGGTCAAATCAAAGGTAGACTTATGAATATTAACGCAGTCCCTGATGAAAATGTGTGTGCAGATAGTGGGCTCATGTGTCAGCAAAGTGCAGTTTACATGACATTGTTTTTTTTTTTTTATGGCCTGTACGTGTTCTGTTTCTTTTTTTTATATCATTATTATCGTTTTATGTCGTTTTAAGTAATGCAAAAGTTGAAACCCAACAGACGGAGATACCTCGTTTCGTGTTTAGACACAAAGCCCTGCCGGAACGCTATCCAGAAATTGGTGTTTGCTGTGATCAGTCATTTGTTTACTTTGTGTTTTCCAGTGCATGGTCCTCTCCCCACAGTGATGTCTTTGTCTCGCTGCTCGCAGGCTGACTGTGCAGCTCACTGCTCCACAAGCTTGTGACTTCTTCTTCTTCCTCTTCTTCTTCTGCTCAGCTCCTTATAGTCCGCGCAGCCTGGAGCCGTCAGAAGAGCCTGGACTGAGCATGAGTTTGATTCAGTCAAGAAGATATATATTTTAAGACACCTTAAGAAAGATTGACAGCCAGGGGGTAATGCATTGTCTATTTTGAATAATGAATTATTTTAATGAACGCCTTTAAATGGGAGCGCGCGCTGCACTGCATCGGTGGCAGGGCGGTGCTGGCAATGGTCTTCTCCTCTGGCGCTGGCTGCCTCATTATCAGGCCAAGCCCTCAGGCCTCAAACTGGCCTGCTTAAGCCTCAGATGATGACGATAATTACCGTTATTAGGAGTAGCTGCAGGGGGAACTT
Source organism: Solea senegalensis (assembly GCF_019176455.1). NCBI lineage: Eukaryota > Metazoa > Chordata > Actinopteri > Pleuronectiformes > Soleidae > Solea > Solea senegalensis. The sequence continues at coordinate 13,158,151 of NC_058021.1, forward strand.
GTTCTGAAAAACACCAAGCTGAGTTTTTGCCTCGCTTGCCACTGCCACTGCTGCTGCTGCTGCTGCAGAAGAAACTAGCGATCGCCAGTGGAGGAAGCCAGAGAGGGTGAAAGACAGAGGGAGAGGAGGGAGAGGGGGAAAAAAAGGAGGGGATGAGGGGAGCGGCCACCAAATCCGCCTAATGTGACGCCTGTCAGCTCGTCTCCCACCAGCTGTCACCTCCCAAATGCACTGGGGTTCATTTTTTTAATTGACACCTCGCTTTCCTATTCCATTTCTATTTTTCGCCTTTCATTCTCCCTCCATCACTCTCTTCCCTCCTTTCCTGTATGATCCACATCTCCTTGTCTCTGCCTGTCCCTCCAGTGTTTCTCTAGTGTGTTTCCTTGTCCTTGGCACCAACCACACACACACACACACCCCACACCCCCGCCTAGTGTCAGATACAACACTCCAAGCTCTGCCCCCTTTCTGCACATGATACTTAAGATGGCTGATAAAACATAAAGCTGTTTTAGAGGTACTTTATGACTATGCCCTTGTGTACTGAGGCTGTACAGCTTCCCATTATCTGGTGATGGAGGGAGCATTTTGGGCCCGAGAAAAGTTTCCCATGAGTTCATCGATAGACCACAAATCTAGCTTTCGTCTTAGCGCGCAGAACATTTTAAGACAGTTTTAACAACACGGCGGTGAAAATGTAACGCGCCGCCGGTTCCGTCGTGAGCTCTGATTTGCACATTTTTTGTATAATTATTGTGCTTTCTCTATTAAACCCCGGATTTAACTCAGTAGAAATGATCATATGCCGCACACAGTAAACTGAATTTAATGAAACACAATAATCATTTGGTGTTCCCCGTAATGATAATAGTGTTGTTCTGCACTGTATTTTACTATATTATACTATATACTCTGTGGGCAGCATTAAATATGCCTGCGTTATGATAAATCCTTAGTTGGTGTATATAAAGTTGGACCAACTGAAAAATGTACACATTCATGCTCATGTTTGAAGTTGAAATGACTCTTAAATGCATATTATTTTACTAACAGTTGAGCAATATGATAATTATAAAAAAAGAAAAAGGCAACGTGCTGATGCATCGCCTAGAGATAGCAATAATCCATTAAGACCACTCATTTACCTTGTTGTCAATACAATCAAAAGATGATCAGCCACCAAAATGTATTATTATTGTTTCAACAACACACAACAGACTCATTTTTGTTTGAACTGTTGTCCGTTGATCAACTTTTGCATTGATTAATTGTTGATTTGGTTGAAAAGAAAGTCTGACAAATGTAAAATATATGTCAGAAAGAAGCGAGTTCATACCAGACATCTGTAGCTCCCTCCATATTCCTACTTAAGGTCATAGCTGCTAAAAGCATAATAAACCCAAACCTCTGACTGAACTATGGCGGTCAAGAAGTCATGTTTTGACTTCACCTCTAAACAGCTTCTGGTTATTTTGTTAGCACTCCACAAGTCCATGTGTAGACCACATATTTAGCTTTCAGCTACAGTTAAATATAAATACAGTAAACGCCATTTAGGGCAGTTTTGATTAAGGCAATATTTAGATGTATGCAGTCGCTTTCAATGGCACAGACTTTATTGTCATTTCACAGTGATTGCGCGTCCTTTATTGAAGCCCAGATTCAGTTCAGCAGAAATAACTAGATTATCAGTAAATGTGAAATAATGCAAACCTTGTGTTCATGTTCCCAGTATAATGATAATAGCGTTGCTGCTTAGCACTGTAGTAATGTAACACCACAGTGTGGGTCAGTGTGAAATATGGAGCAGTGCCGGCTCTTATGAAATCTGCTTTATTGGGTTTCGCATCAGATGCAGATGAGAGCAGGATGCTGAACTCCGTGAAGGGAGGAGCAGGGAGGGGAGGATTTGTATTAGTGATACTTGTCATGTCTGCTGTAAATCACGCCGCTTTCTCTTTTTTTTTTTGTCTCCGGTTCCTGGTTGTTGTTGTTGTTTTGTCTCAGAATGCTGTGTGGCAGGGATGAATGGTGGTGATGTTACATTATCATGTGGCTGTCGCTTTCACTCCTGCTGACTGGTCTGTGACAGGCCCACACACACACACACGTGCGCACGCGCATACACAGACACACACACACACACACACACGTATCCACGGTTGTGTCAGGAGCAGGCCTGATTTATTAACTGCTGAAACCTTAGATGACGTGTGCCCACACAATCGATAGACAGAACAGCCACTGCCTGGCTCTCTCTGGGGTCATGTGATGTGGAGGAGACACACACACACACACACATATATATATATATATATATATATATATATACAGCACAGTGATGCTGCTGCTGCTGCTGCTGCTGCTGCTGCTGCTGCTGCTGCTGCTGCTGTTGCTGCTGCGGAGTGTATTGCATTACTGTATTGATGGGAAATGGATCCAGTCCATTGTTGGCTGCTATAGCTGCCAGTCAGAGGCAGGCAGGGTAAACTTTCATCATGGCTGTCAGGGACATCACTGCTGCCTTGTTTGACCGTAAATCTTCCTAATTGTGACAGAATACTTCAACATCATTAATTAAACATGTTTTCATTTAAAAGCACTCACAGGGCGCCAGGCTGGGCGCTCAGGGTATCTGCCAATATGCATAGCTGTGTATTTTTCCCTTTGCATGCTTGTGTGTGTGTGTGTGTGTGTGTGTGTGCGCCTATGTGCGAGTTTGTGCGGCGTGTTTGTGTTTGTGTGCACCTTTATTCTCCCTGTATGAGTGGGTGGCTTAATCGTCATGTTTATTTACACTGCAGTTGTCTGCAAACAGCAGGCAGTTTGGCGATGGGCATGAGCCAGCTCTTAAGGAAGTAAAACAGCAGAAATTAATTTTGTCAATAACCAAAACAAAGGCTTATTCTTGGAGACCCATTTATTATTCAGGAAACGGCGGGAGAATTGTTTATGATACGTATTCATTTTTTATGCCTTGCCTTTTTGGGTTTAGTGCCCCACATCTCAGGGAAGGAATTATACAAGAGAGTGCACAAAGGCAAAGGAGGAGAGGAGAGGAGAGGAGAGGAGGGAGGGAGGGAGGGAGGGAGGAAGCATCAGAGAGGGGAATTGTGTCCCCTCATTGTTCAATTAAGTCTGTCGGTAATGATCAAGATGAGATGATGGCCATCTTCCTTTTGTAGATACTAATCTGTGACTGTCCACAGAATAAGAAAATCCCAGCACAGTATGGACTCCATGCCTTTGTTGCCACAATAGATTTGAAAGAGTGCATACTTTTTTTTTTTTTGCTGTTAAAGTGTTGGGAGTACGTGATGTATTGTAATAGAGGGCAATTCCCTCTGTCAGGTGATTATGTTAATGTATAGGCCACGGTTGTAGAGTTCACAACTAGCAGCCTGACTGGCATTGAGGTCTAATCGATTTCATTGCTATTACTGAACTGAAATAAATTAAGCTGATGGCCGTGGTTAGGGTAATTATGCCACAGCACAGTGAATTGTTTGATTTTCCTTATTAATTGTATTTATTTAATCCATTTCATGCTTTTAGTTGTGTACTCGGGGACTTGCAGGGAATGAATAAATCACTCTTAGGCTCATTAGATTCCCCCTCCGGTTGGGATGTGCCACTATTTTGTCAGAATCAAATTGGTGAGTGCTATAATTTCCCGCTGGTGTGATTCACATGAAAAATATCCACATATCCACTACCTGCACATGTGCGCGGACACACACATACACACACTCATATGCATCTGCTCCCCATCTGAACTCCTGACCTTTTCCAGCCGTCTGATGGCCATTGACATTTGCCTCTTGAGCTGAGCTTGCTCACGTGTTGGAGCTGATGGGAATGGATGATGTTATTGCTGGAGGAGAAAAAAGAAAGGGACAGAAATGCGGGGATCGGTGGTGGAGAGTGGGTGGTTTGAAAAGAGGAGGACGACGGTAGACAAGCTCCCCGAGCTGCCCCGGGAATCCATCTGGACCCCCTGCTCGCCAGAAAGGTCACAGGGCGACTCAACCCTACATCCTCATTACAAAGGAGCCGTCGCTGTGACCGGAGTCTGTTGGGCTGCAATATGGCCTCACTGCTCTGACTGTCACGCTACCTGTCATTTACCTTCACTGTCTGTCTACAATAATCACAAAACAACCACATAGTGTACAGTGGTTGCTTCCTGAAATATTTCGTTAGATGCACGGATTGAAGTGTGTCTGGAAAATGTGGCGCCGGCTTCTTCTTTGTCCTTGAAGACAGTGGATGGAATGGAGGGCTGCACCTGGTCGGCTGTTTTCAGCACCTAGGGAGAAAAGCAGGACACTCAGCTGCTTTACAGAGGGAGCCTTCTGGTGGCAGAAAGAGGCAGGACAGCACATCCCAAATACAAAAGCATGGTGTAACCATGCCTGTTTTAGCTGAAATAATGAAATGGAAATGGTCAGTAGTGCTAAGTTTGGAGTTAGTTGATCCTGTGTTCAGGAATCAGAACGTGTGTGGACTTTTCCCAGTTGATAGAATATGCTGCACACTTTAGTTTAAAACCCATAACAAACACACAAAGGTAAAAAGACTCTTTAGTCCTGTTTAATTAAACAGTACTTATAGAAAAGCTGATGCAGTAGTTTGTTTGTTTTTAAGACGTGAGTTTGGAGGTGTCTCTATTTATCATCACCAGTGTTGATGATAACTGTTGTATTAAAAAAGTATGCACGTTAATGCAATGTCAGTGAAACGCGGTGTCGTGTCAATTGTCGTGTACCTCGTGGACGTGATTTATCGGCGTCAGTGGGTGTTGTGTAGTTTTTTGAGTTTAATTCATTTTCCCAAAAAGAGACCAAAAGGAAAAAAAAAAAGGCAATAAACCAATCGTGATGACTTTGACTGATAGCTTTTTTTATTACATCACTAAAATGAATTATTTTCATCGTAACATTATGTCGTGAAAATCTGATGTAGTGAAAGGCCTAATAAGAAATGATGAAATCCAATGAAAGTGAATGTTTAGCCTTCAAATGTTTTCTATTATTTCCTAGTTTTTAACAAAAAGCTTTTATATTTAAAATGCGTCCTCGTGTAGTGTCTTTCGGTTTAGCCGAAACGCTCCAATCTCCTCGTCTGATTTATTTGAGACATGTATCCTCGCATTAATGTACGGTGTCACACTTGTGTCATTAGTTTGTTTTGCTTTGTAGGCAACATCTGACGAGATAATAAAGCCATCAGATAAACATAAAATAAAGCCAGGAACTAAACTTTGTCTGAGCATAAGGAGAGCAATGAAAGATGAACTGTGGTGGAAGGCTGTGTTAATTTTTTCCTCATGAAATGATAGTCAGAATCAATGAAATGATAGTTTTATGGCCTTCCTGAGCTGCCAGCCTCTGTGAGTCTGCAGGTTTTTATGGCACAGACTTGAACTATTAAAACGATGGCCATATTTCAGTGAGTTCACTTTGGTAGCCTCGAGCTTTAAAGGAAAAAAAAAACACTACTGCATTTTAGTCACTGTAAAATTCCTCTGCCTCGTTGTTTAGTTACTCGTTTCACCTTAAAAGTGAATCACAAAGCGCACGGTGCAGACACTAATGTTGATGTCATCACCTTCCCGTTCCTTCCACAGTGCTCAGTATCCGAGGCGCCCAGGAGGAGGAGCCTCCAGATCCACAGCTGATGCGACTGGACAACATGCTGCTGGCGGAGGGTGTGGCTGGGCCAGAGAAAGGTGGCGGCTCAGCGGCCGCAGCAGCTGCGGCGGCAGCCACGGGCGGCATCGGTGCTGACAACTCAGCAGAACACTCAGACTACCGGGCCAAGCTGTCCCAGATCCGACAAATTTACCACACGGAGCTGGAGAAGTATGAACAGGTGGGATGATGAATATTGTAGCACTTTTTAAAGCTACACTAAACTTGAACACACAGTGTTTGTTTTTGGAAACGCATTACTTTACATTACAGTGTAATAATAGCACAGTAATAAAGTGTAATATAGAGATACTGCAACTTCCACCTGGGCGATAACAATGGTATAATGTGAAGACAATATTCCAGTAATACCATGTCATTTCCATAGTAATACCCAGGCAATAGCTTGATAATGAGTATGACTGCAGGCTCACATCAGTGTAATACCTTCACATTAAAATACCTCAGCATCAGAATTGGTAATTAGCGTTGTATAATTGAAATCTATCCTCCCGCAAGTCCCACACCCTTTTTTAATTGGTTTTACCAAGCTGTTAATTGGTCACTGTGAAAGGTATTACCATGATATTACACTTATTAGTAACGCCACATTGTTACTGTGTTACCTTATTATCTGACCCTATTTGAAAAATATTCCATTTCATAAGTGAAAATTAAAATGCCCACTGAACATTTTGTCCAGCGAGGAGATAAATCAGGTTTTCCAAGTGATAAAAAACAGCCTTGGGTTTTTGTCAAGTTCTCCCCCTTTATGGCAATAATGTACTCCATTAAACAAGTGTAGGGCATTTTTATGCCTTTATTAAAAAAAGAAATGACAGAAATACATGGTAGAGAAAGACAAGGTATGGATGTGCGAGCCACACAAAGTGCAAACCAAGACTTTCTTTCTCTGCGTCGCTGAACTTGATCCGTGTTAACTCAAAAACGTCAATCATAACCCTGACTGCTGTTTTACATGTGCAGTAGTTAAAGGTGTGTGCAGTAGGTATGTACAGTGTGTTGAAATTTATTGCATGTTGCAAATGTTGCGGCGTCAGCATCAAAACTCAAAGGCTGCTTTGTTTGTCCATTGTGGGCTCTTGTAAGAGCATTTTGGTCTTTGTAGAGCTGACGCAGCTCCCGATATAAATATAAAAGGCTGATTCTGGTGTAATGAAAAAACAATAATTACTACTATCAGGTGATTGTACACTAATGAAGAATGAACTGTTATTATTTTACGTTCAATTTCTGCCAAATGAAAGTTTTACACACCGGACCTTTTACAAAGTGTGCTGGATTTAGCCTTATGAGAATGAAAGGTGAAATAAATATTGAATATTCTGTGAATGTTCTACACCGTAACTGCCGACAGGTCTCTCTTCACCTTTCATGTGGAGGTAACCTCCACTTGTGAACCTTACACAGGAATAAACAGGTATAAACGACGATTGAGATATTTTTAACCCGAGTATAATAATAATTTAACGGGCCAACTCGTGACAAGCCGAGCTTTGAGAGATGTTATCTCCAGCAGGCAAGCAGCCATTATATCAGTCACACGCCAGCTCTTTTCCAAAGACTGTAACTTCTTGTCATTCCCTTGGAAGTCAAAGCATTCTGGATTTGTCATCTTCTCCGAGGAAGGCGAGTCATCGCTAACTGTCACAGTCAATATACACCTGAGCATTTTGGTGTCACCGCGCCACGCACTCCTGCGCGCACGTAACAGTGAGCGGTGTCTGGCACACGTGTGCAACCGGCGCGGCGGCTCAGTGCATCACTTTGACTGACGTAACCCTGGTGTTGACAAGCAACAGACACCTTGACTCTGAATGCAGTCATATCCAGTGACTGATTCAGACAGAGAGAGAATGAGGTAGACTGAACGATGGAGTGAACAGAGAGTGAGACAGTTTAAACCTCTTCAATGTGAAAGGGACTGAAAGCCTGCTGTCATTTTAAATTTCTCTTCACTTGTCACATTTTCTCTCCCATTGAAGAGAGGGTCTTTTTAATATTCACAGTGGCGTACAGCCTGGCTGCCTCCACTGTACGACGACACTGCCACATTTGTTTGACGCGCGACATTGCGATGCATCTGCTCTTTTAATGCAGACTGTTCTTACTGCATTCAACACTGACGCTGTTACACTGTCAGCGCTGCTTCTACAAGGTAAAGGTCCACGCGCGGAGTTGCAGCCTCCCCGAGAATCCAATTTCATCCTTTTCGTTCTGTCTGAAGCCGCTGATCGGTCTGTGATAGTTCTTCTTTTTATGAACCCTGTCTGTCTGTGCATCCAGGCGTGCAATGAGTTCACCACCCATGTGATGAACCTGCTGAGGGAGCAGTCTCGAACACGACCCATCTCGCCCAAAGAGATCGAGCGCATGGTCAGCATCATTCACCGCAAGTTCAGCTCCATCCAGATGCAGCTGAAGCAGAGCACCTGCGAGGCTGTCATGATCCTGCGCTCACGCTTCCTCGATGCCAGGTGTGTGTGTGTGTGTGTGTGTCCGTGTCCACAGTGCCACTGTGTGAATACCCTCTGTTTCACTGTGTTTGATGTCTTGTAAATGGATTACTACGTGTGTTTTAACAATTTTCCGTTCTTTTCTTTCCCTTTTGGTGCTTTTTTCTTTTCTCCGGTCCAGACGAAAGAGGAGGAACTTCAACAAACAGGCGACGGAGATCCTGAATGAGTATTTCTATTCCCATCTCAGTAACCCCTATCCCAGCGAGGAGGCCAAAGAAGAACTGGCCAAGAAATGTGCCATCACAGTGTCACAGGTAACCAGAATAAACACAGCTCAAAGGTCAAAAACTAAAAATAAATAGATAAGTCTCTGACCTGAGGCCCAGTAGGATTTTACATCTGATTTTATATGAAGGTCTAAACACTTGGCTGTGAAATGTTTGCATAAATAAATAAATAAACACCAAATGTATCATCATTATTATTATTATTATTATTATTATTATTATTATTATTATTATGAACAGTAGTAGTAGTTGTTACAGTGTTATATATTTGACTTAGGAGAACAAATAGAGCACAGTTTGCACATCTGACCAGCGTACTCTCTGCACTATCCTGTGAGAGTCAGCTGATGCCGAGTATTATCAATGAACAAGTTAATACTGTGTGCGCACATAACATCACTGTGGCTCTTACATTCACTTGATACACTTGAACTTTGTTCGTGTATTTTTGTCTCATTTAGTTAACACAGGCTGATCACTTTGAATCCTTGCTCTTTCCATTTATTATAGATTATATCACACATATTATCCACGTTCTATACAGTATGTGTGTTTTTATTGTCTCCACAGAAATGAAATAACTAATAATAATTATTCATGTGCACGAGGTCTCTGGTTGTTTGTTTGTTTTGATTATTACTTTAGGACTGAAAGAACCATGTCAACATCTATCAGACGCATTAATCTACATCCTTACATATAGTTACCTATTTTTATTATTCTCTGATTTAATTTATTTAATAGATGAAGCAATCTGAATACTGGAAGACACTGCAGATGGCATTTTGTACGCCATATGTCGGGTGGCGATGATATGATATGCATGTTGATGTGATGTGTATGACATGCACTGGCGCCTTTCATACAAATGAATTCAATCGGAATTGTCTGTCCCCGCTAACTCGACAGGTATCAAACTGGTTTGGGAACAAGAGAATCCGATACAAGAAAAACATCGGCAAATTCCAAGAAGAGGCCAACATGTATGCAGCTCGGACTGCGGTCAACGCCACCAGTGTGTCTGCCCACGGCAGCCAGGCAAACTCCCCATCGACTCCCAATTCAGCAGGTGAGCTTTAAACCCTGCGTAATGAAACATGTGGGCACGTCACCAGATCTAGTCAAGATGGAGGAATCAGTGGTGACGTGTTTTTTTATATATATATATATATATATACATACACCGCAACTCAAGAATTCAGTCTCTGGCGCCGTTTCATTCCGACTAACAGCAACAGCCCTTCCTCTACTTACTACTCACCCTCACCCTTGCTTCTTACATTTCTTCTCTTTCTTCTCTGGCTTTTGTTGTCTGTCTCTCTCACTCATTTTCTTTCTCTCATTCTTTCCTCCCCTCTCTTATTGACCTCTCGGTCTTGTGGACGTTAATTTTTTCCTGCCTCTTGTCCGGTTGACCTCGTGCATGCCATTAAGCTGCTCAAAGGGCAAGCGCAGTCTTTTGTCATATAGAGACTTCGCTACTGTATTGGATTAGGACCGGGTGTTGAAATCAAGTTACGAGATGGTCTCTTTACATCTGGGGAGCTGGGGTCCATTAAAGGACGACAACTATTCTTTGAGCCTTCCTGCAGATCAATTATTACTTCCTTAATGAAACACTAGCAGCATGGACATTTAACAACCATATAATCAATAAGACTAGCTTTAACTGGACCTAAACAGTTTTATGATGATTTTCTGTCTTATTGTTCTCGTTGCTTGTTTTTTTTCCGTTTAAAATGATGGTTCAGTGATATTTTTGTAGGTTTGTAGAAAGAGCCGTTTTTCATGATGCCTGCGACACTCCCAAACTAACCCACCTAATACACTTTTGCTGATGCATGATCATTTTAACTCCTTTTCTATCCCTGTTTTCTTCTCTCCTCTCCTCTCCTCTCCTCTCCCTCTCTCCTCTCCTCTCTCTCTCCTCCTCCTCTCTCTCCCTCTCCTCTCTCTCTCTTCTCTTCTCGTCTCCTTCCTCCTCTCCTTTTCTCTTCTGTATTCTCAGGTTCTGCTGGCTCTTTTAACATGTCAAACTCCGGAGACTTGTTCATGAGTGTGCAGTCCCTCAATGGGGACTCATACCAAGGGGGGCAGGTTGGGGCCAACATTCAATCCCAGGTAGGCGCCTTTGTAAGTTTAGCGTCAGACAAGACAAGACTAAAAGCTCACACACCCTTGAGATCACTTGTGATGATGTTCAACCACTGACCAGTCTGCAGAGCAACTTGCCCTACACATTGAAACAGAGGTTATACTTAGCCTGAAGCCTGACATCAATGTAGAAGCTATTGTCAACCCAGAAATGAGTGCAGACAGTTTTGGAAACGGTGCAACACTTGTCAGCGCTCCTGACAGGATTTCGCATAGCCACTGGTGCACTGTCGCTCCCTGACCTTGCCCCAGTGGACAGCAGTGACCAACAGTGACCAGCGCTAGAACGCCGTCCGTAGATTAAGGAATCAGCACCCGAAGTTATGTTTTCATTTACTGTTTTGTGCTTTCAGCATCATTTCCTTCTCCTTCCATCCCACTTTTCTATTCAAATCAGCTCTCTAAAATGCTTTAGGTGGTTTATGAATATGCAAAAGAGATGACCACAACAGGGGGCGAAGTGGTCTTCTGGGTTGGCTTTAAATTATTGAAACTCATGTTGCTTTAAAGGGATTATTTTTCCAATCATGTCAGAATGGCTTCTCAAGGGTGAACGATCAAAAAAATGCAAAAGAAAAAAAAAAGAAAAAAGTTCAACTTTGAATAAATTGGCCTCCTGATTGGAGAAGTCTAATTTAAAATCTTAACGGTTCCCACTGAGTCTGTGAAGAACACCAACATGGCTGTGTGGCAGTTCAACAGTTTACACTTAAAGGGTGGAAGTTGCATGTTGTAGCTGAATATCCCTCAACTCGAGTGTGTTTGACAACGTAAGTAACTTTCAGTTAATGTGAATTCTGAGCCATTTTAAAAACATGACTCCTAATATTAGTATCAAAGGCTCATTCTGGGGTCATAAAATAACAACAATCCATACAAAATCACAGTAATGCGATGTTATTTCCAAAGTAATATCCAGGTAATAGCTCGGCATTTGTGTTTTTTGAATCAAAATGAATCATTTCAGTATTATTAAGTTGCAATACACCCTTCACCTAATGCCCCACACATATTTTCCATTATTACAAAGCTATGAATTGGTGATTGCTATGGAAGTAAGATGGTTTGACCTTACCGTTTATTATGATGACCTTATTGGAATGTAAAGTGTAGTAGTAGAGTTGTATTGTCATTGTTCAAGGAGCAAAGTCTTGCCAATTACATCCGTTACACCATATATTCATTTGTAGCCATGTCAGGTGAATGTAATTGAATGTCAGGTGCTTGAATCTAGTGTCACATTATGAGTAGTGTGCATGTGGACACATGTAGGAGAATGAGCTGCAGATCATTATGATGAATGCCTAATTTTCTTGTGTTATTTCGCTACAATTACAAATGTTTCCGTAATTGGTTCTTGTCACATTTTCTTGTGTTTGTGTCCTTTTGTGGTGTCTGTTATCAGACTCGTAGTAGCAGCCAAATCCTTCTGAGTCACTGTTTGTAACCTTTTCTTGTTTACGGTACCCTTTTACTATCAGACTGACCTTTCCTTTGTTGCATGGCTGTCTTTGTTATCCCGAGCTTTTGTCTGACCGGGCCTTTTGTCTGTGTATCCCCACTGTTCCAGGTGGATACCCTTCGCCATGTTATCAGCCAGACCGGAGGATACAGTGACAGCCTCGCAGCCAGCCAGATGTACAGTCCACAGGGCATCAACGTAAGACCTGTAAACAGTCCCTTTCTGTCCTTCTCTTACTTTGCTGTGATTTCTAGTCACAGGACGTGTGTGATATTGTGTCACCGTGTATGTCTGCACACTGGGATGCCACTTAGCAGAGTTTTCTGGGGTTGGGCTCTTGTCCAGCCAGTTGTGCCCCCTGCTCCTGCGTTGCCCTAGGTGGCAAGCAATGAGGCAGCTACCAGGCTGAGTAGCTGGACATGCTCCGAGTCTGTCAGAGGACATTAGTGTTAGCATGGCACCTGCAGTCGACAGAAGCAAGGGCACAGGTGTCGTCGTCTCTCCCGGTGCTGCTCTCGTGTTGGCACCGGAGGACAAGTTATACCTCTGTCCCCCTCCTCCAAAACTGGCTCCAAAAAAAGAAGGTTTTATCGAATAGAATAAGAATTATCGTCCTTTACAGGCAGAGCTTTGGTGACAAAGAGTGAGGCAAATGGCAATGAGTCACTGAGAACGACAAAGAACAACACACTGGGATTACCGGACATTTCCTTCCCCCCTAAAGATATAGCAGAGACGTTTACTTGGATGACGTCATTAAAAGCAAACGAAATCAAAAGGTCTGTTCCCTGGATTTCTATGGATTTTGATGCTACATATTACTGTATATCTCTAGCCTGTCAGAGTCTCTGTTGGGCAGGGCGTGGTGGGACAGGCCACACTGGAGGCGGCATGTTAGCATGTAGATCCACGGCGACAGGCTGTGCCAGGTTTAACAGAATCAATACGACAGTCACAGGGACAGAAAGAGCGGAGCTTTGGGCTAACAGTCCAAGCACATTGGTCAGATCATTCATCCACAGGAACAGCAGCACTGACAGCCAAGCCTGCAACACCCCCAGTGCTAAAATAAGAACGGATGTATGAAGCCAGTTACGGCATGCAACAGGCTCAACAGGAAATAAGGGTTTGATGCATTGTCCCGGTGTTTTAGAGTGGAAATATAATGAAAGTAGACAAAATATGGTCCGCATGTAAAAAAAAAGACTAAACTCCAAATAAGGGGTGAGAAGGAATTTGATCTTATTAGTAAACCAAATGTATGGAATTACTATTAGTCCATTACAAACAGAATTAAGCATTTGATTTTAATACAAAACACCCTGTAAAAAAAAAAAAAAGCAAAGAACTCTTCTAACATCTGAATGCAAATGCTATTCTGTTCCTACAAACAATGGATATATATGTATAATTCTCCTGGTTAGAAGACATAGAAGATGTAATGGTAATGAGGCTAATACATTTCCTACCAATCTGTTTCTATTAATGTGTAATTTCCCCCCAATAAATCATCAGAACTTATGTAATGAAACCAGAAATAGCAACAACAGCCAGTGGTATGACGTGCACATACTGTACTCTCCATACTGCCCGTCTAGTGTAAGCACTTTCGGTAAAAATACCAGATTTAAGCCACCGTGAAAAACTGAAACATCAGCCTTTGTCTTCCCTAATACACAGACGTGTGTTCTAAAAATACTTGGCCTCACACTTGCTGTTTTACAACAACGTGTGACAGTTTATTCGGAAATAGATTTTAGGCCATATCATCTCGCCCTAGTAGGAACACTTAGTCATGAAGACTCACTTTTAATATAAACAATAAAAGTGGCAATAAAAACAACGGCAGAGAGTATTATTGTTGATTATACGAGGCTGTTGTGGTGCTTTTATAATAATAGCGTACTTTAAACAGGAATTGCATGGAGTTGTGAATTAAGTGTTGATGCTTGTATTCATTGAGCACAGATGATGGGCTTTTTTTTTATTATTATTTATTTATTTCTGAGATCTACTGACTGAGCTATGATGGTTCACCTCTCGCTTTTTATCACCGAACAGCAATTACACCCCTTAAATTGCTAGTGGGTGTTGCCTCTCTCAGAGACTGGAAATGTTGAATAAGATGACAGACAGACAGTAAATAACAGGGTTTGGAAATAAGGGGCTGCCAAAGAACATTCCCTCTCTCTCTCCCTCTCCCCTCTCTCTCTCTCTCTCTCTCTCTCGCACACACACACTAATAGCGTGGAAATTGCAATTAATGTTTTTAATAGGTCTTTAGTTGAGCTTTTATCATGATTTGAGAAAGCTTCCATTTTAAAGAGCTAGTTTTTATTGTGATAATGTATTCTTTTATCAACCATCTCAGGGGTATATTCTGACGTATCCCGCGTCTCGTCTCGTCTCGTCGCTTCTTTTCATCTCATCTTCTTTTGACATTACTCCTATTGTTTGGGGGGAGAAATGAGGGATGTAGCGCAAGCACATTTATTTAATGAACAGTCCATAGAAAAGAGTTTTGTCAGATTTTCGGTGTTGACTGTTGGGAGAGTCCATGGACATTTTGTGGGTCAATCTGGTTTTACATTTTTGCATTTATTTTGTTTTTTCACAGTGATTTTATTGTGATACAGAGGACAGAGGTTCTGGCTGAGCATGTTAATTGCAAGCTTTTTAATGGAATGATGCATAAAAAAAAAAAACTAAATAGGGATAATAATGGAAGATCATTTTATTAGAAATGAGTGTCTGACTGTACACGGTGTGACCATTAAGCTAATTATTTTCTGTCTTATTTTGACAGACAAATGGGGGCTGGCAAGACGCTCCGACTCCTTCGTCAGTGACATCGCCCACAGAAGGACCCGGGAGTGTTCATTCGGATACTTCCAACTGAATACATCCATCTCTACACCTCATCCACGGAAAAGTAAAGAAAAACATAGACTGACCTTGCTATTCACAGTATTAAACAAAGGAATTCACCGTTTCACAGTTTGGAGAGTTACTGTGAAATCTTAACAGAAAGAAAATAAATATCATTTCCTCTGGTTATAACGTTGGACATTTGGGATACAAATAAAAAGTTTGACAAGAAAAAAACAAAAACAATGCCGTAAATATTGGAGACCTTTGTACAGATTTCACATTATATTCGGAGGGCTGGGGTTCCGCATTCACTCGTAATGTTTTCACTCATTATGGTGAAAATGACGCGGTCAATTAACGAAAAATCAAATCGTTGGTTTTATCTGAAAATACTTCATTCTACCTCTCAGCCACTAAAAAAAGTAGAAAAAAATGTCAGTGACCATTATTTGTTTTGTAAAAATGAAACTTTTGTCTTTGCAAGCAAGGGGCACATCTTCTTACTTACATTTTGTTGTCTCTCCCCTACTCTATGGTACGCCATTTAGACTTAAATATTGCTCAGTTGTTTACAATGTGTGCTTGATAAAAGTATGTCCATCTTCCCCTCTGTCTCTGACGAGACAAAACAAGAGTTCCGTCAGGCGATTTTACCTCTAAGGTAACCCTGTGAAGTATGCTATCTGTAAAACAATGAATAAATACGTGTCATTAAAATCGGAACAAGCTTGACATCATTCATTAAGATGTAAAATCAAATCGTTTGACGCCCTGTTCGTTTTGGTCGTGCATCAAATTGGTGTGGTGAGGAAAATCTTCGATTTGCGCCATCGCCACTGCAGTGGAAGAGTTGTTAACAATGCCAAACTGCTGATGTAACCAAAACAAAACTGTCAAGAAAGTGTGTCAGCATGAAGCCAGTCCCAATACATTATTCCATCTTATACCCACAGCCTTGTTTCTTTTTTCCTGCTCATTTAAAATCCCCATCTTCTGTCACTCACCTTTGGTGCTACCGTCAAGCGAATAACAACAACAGGAATGTCCCACGAAGAGAAATACGACAAAATAAGTCACTTTCTACTGAAAGCAAAGTTTGTCAAGGACACCTGTAACTGAGTTTGTTTTCAGTACTATGAACCGCAGTCCACTTCAACCGGGAAGTCGTTATGGTTTTGAGAGTTTTGCGTGCTTACACGGTGGATTCCTTGCTCCTGAAAGTCCAGGGATGCTTGTAGCTTGGAGCCACCGATCGCCGCTGCAGAAGAAGCGTCTGGATGCACCCAAACTGCTGCTCAGCTGTGGACACTTTGATGTAAAGATAATGTTATGTTTCACATTCTGTTGAACTGTGTCCTATCCTGGGTGTCCATTTATACATAAATCAATATATTACTCCGCTGGTACTGCTTTAGTAACCCGAGAACTGACACCAAACAAATGTAGACTTTTCGATTAATGCTTGTCACTACTATCAACCTGATTCTTTTTTTTCTTTTCTTTTTCCAGTATGAAACATTTATGAAGATTGTAAATGTTAACCATTAAGCACTAAAGAGGAGACAAGTCATTATGTCAAATAATGTGTTTTCTGAGCAGTCTAACATTGTTTATAGACACCTTTTATGTTGTGTGGCCTATTTGTTTTTTTGTCGTTTTTTTTTTTATTGTTATGCTAAATGTTGGCTATTATGTTTTGCTTTCCTACTCTCGTGAATTAGCTCATGAACTTTCAACATGTGTTTATGTGCACCATTGTGCTTGACTTGCTTTGTTGGAAAGGGTTTTCAACACATTAAAAACGATATGTCATACAGCGAGACCGTACATCAGTGGGGGTTTTTATTACGGAGTTTACGAGAGAGCAAAGACTCGGCCATTACACAAATGCATCAGTGGTGTGACGGTAATCACAGTCACTTAAGTGATAAGTAAAAGTCAACCAAGGTTAGTGACGGCCAGCAGACTTCCCCTCTTACAGCTGTGCATGCTCTTCTCTCTTCCATAGTGGCTGCTGTCCAGCAAGTTTGTGTATATGCACTCAGAAAGACACACACACACACACACACACACACAAGGACACAGCCATGCACACTCTGTTAAATCCAAGCAAGCAAGAAAGAAAGAAAGCCACAGACGCATAGAGCTATCGTGGCAACTTTCATAACTGTGTAGAAACCCACAGTTAACTCCCTCATCTAACAAAGGACAATGCTGGCTGGAACAAATCCCATAAAAAAAAACAAGACAAACAAAACAGTAAAAGTCTGCAACACTTATGACACAAGTCTGTTGCCAATAAAATATAAACCTTTTTTTTCTTTTAAATAATGAACATAAAGTTGGATGACATGGAAACAAAAGTGGGATTTCTTTTGTGGATGAAAACAGAGACACATGGTAGATTTTTAATCGCTTTTTGATTAATAGTGGATGTCTATAGTAAAGAAAGACAAATAAGGGAAGGAATCCTCAGCTTATTTGGGTCATTTTCCCGATTTTTCTTTTTTTGGGGGGGTAAATATCAAAATCTAATAAAAGATGGACGAGAAGAAGGCCATGTGTTGTGAGCTTCTTCCCGCAAACACGGCAAACGCAGCCGCTGACATTATCTGGTCGGACAGTTGCATGTCGTGCAGAATTACTTTCAAAACAACTGAATATTTATAATTGGGCAAACAACAGGGGTGAGGGTGTGAGGAAGCAGTTGGCAGTAAAGTCTGCGGATGGTCACAGGCCTTGACTGTTGAGTGAGTGTGAAATGCCAAAGCTGTGCTGCTCCTCTGCACCCTGAGGGCAGCGAAAGAACCAGTCTGCTCTCACCGACAGAGACGGCTTCAAAAACAATCTGACAAGACTTCATCTTCTGGCTTGTGCAACATTGTTCAGTGATTATCCCAACATCAAGTCTGCTGCACTCTCCTGTGGAGCACAAACTGCTTTTCTGGAATACGTCGCACGGGGGGGATTGTTGGCTGCTTTCGGGTGGCAGACAACAAAACAGTAAACTCGAAGCACCGCCTCCTTCCTCTGAGGTGATGGCACTGTGTAGACTTATTGAAATCTAGTGCTGCTGTTGACATCTGCCTCCCCAGCTGTCTCTGCACCGCTGTTTGTAATTACAGCTGCCGTGTAAGAGCATGGGTGGGTGGCCCAGACACCTTGTCTCCCCCCCTCGATAGAGGCCAGCAGCCTGCTCTAATGTGCAGTGACATGACAGCCAAGACCCTGCTGCTGCTGCTGCTGCTGCTGCTGCTGCCGGACTCACTTGACCACACGAGTCCCTGGGTGGTTCATCCAGAATTCACTCATTCACACACTGTTCGACAGACAGATTATATTGTGCATGTGAAAAACAAAAAAAACAGGGTGTGGTGTCTTTAGGTCTCTTAAATTACAGGCCTGTGAGTCTTTTTTATTTCTCTTGTTTTGGAAAACACGATGGGAAAATGTGTGAGAATGCATTTGGAGGGTGTACAATTCAAAAGTATGACATTACATGATGCACATAATGGTTTGGTTAGAACAAAAAACAAAAGGGTGGCCCTACTGTTTGTCTCCTTCCACAAGGTGGCGATGTTCACACATTTTGTGAAAAGACTCCATATGCTCCACAGAAATTACACTATTATTATTTACAGCTGCGTTCGATGTAATCCGGCGTGATGGCAGATGCTATAGATGAACAAGACTTGAACTGTTATTTCTGGATTGGGTGTAATCTTGGTGTGTTGTTGTGAAATGCTATGCTTGCAGTTGTGATTATTCAAAGAAGGATAATGGTATGAAAACTGTTTGATAGTGTTAAAGATGATCATTTTTATAATGATTTCTCCCTGCCACGAAAAAAAAAACCAAAACAAAAATTAAGAAGTAGGAGCATCATAAATATGGCTCAATTCAAAGGTATCCATACATTTAAACTACATTTAAATGTGTTTTTAAAGAAAATACACTTTTATACAGTTTGTCTTTTGATCCACTGCTGTTGAGCAAATATTGTGAGTTTGTTAGATGGATAATATTTCAGTCGCAAGATTTCTGTTACCTCAATTTTCTTTGCACTTATTTGCATTTAACATTTATTGACATGCAATACATTTTCCACCTCCTGCAAATGTAAAACATTGTCAAAATTCAAGATTCTCATTCAAATCTCAACACATTTCTGATTTGTATGCAATAGCTCAACTTTTCTGCTTCCAGTCATATTTCACAAATTCAAACTAGGCACAGAGCCTAAAGTATTTGCTATTGAAACATCTGTCTTTCTTGCTATATATTACTTTAAACTCAAGGTCCAGCTTTGTAACACGTTGTCACAAAGTAGTGGTCATTTTACACAACGTGGCCTCCTCCCAACATAACATTGGGTCCGCCTAAACAGTAGCATGTGTTGTGTTGCAGCGCCCCCAGTGGTCGATGGTGGTTGGTAGCATGGCACCGCCTGCAGCCTGTAGGGGGCGTGTCGTGAGCGCGTAATCTGGCTCTTCCTTTTCTCTTTCTCTTCTCACATCACACGATGCCGACTCAGCCAGCGCGGGGGAAACACACTCCTCTCTGCCGCCTTTGCTCCTCCTCCTCCTCCTCCCCCCTCTCCTCTCCTGTGGAAACTCATTCCACCACTTTACTGTGAGACAAGATCCTTTTTTGTGTCGATGGAAAACAACATGGCAGACGTCGCCGTCCTATCCAAGCGAGGAAGCGACAGGATCGTGGTAATTTAATAAAAAGACGCGCTGCACCATCGCGTGCAGCTGCACACCGAAAACTTTCCTTTCCACCGCCTGCGCAATCCTACAACTTTACTCATTAGATTTGTTGCCACGCGGCCGATTTGGTGCAGATAAAAAGTAGATTTAATGAAAAAACTTTGTTATTGTTTTTTTTTTTTGTTGACATTTCTTCCCCAGATCGACGATGACTGGCCGGGCTACAGTGTAGACCTCTTCAGCCATCCAGCTCACTACTCCGGAGATTTAGACAGTGTCATCGTTCCGCATGGCGTTATTATGGACAGGTACAAACACAGTAAAATAACTCACATGTGATCTTTACTTCTGTGTGTGCGCTCACAAAACCATAAAACCACCAAGCCCCATCAAAACGCCAACCAGATGTTTCTGCTGGGCTGGGTTTTTAAGCACTGAACAGAGATCTAGGACAGATTTGTGGGGAATTGCGTAATTCAGACTCTGTGGTGTGATTACAAACCACTAACGTCTTTAAGATGATTTGTGTGAAGCTGAAACAATCTGACAATAAAACTAACAGCTCATTGACAGGCCAATATAAAGCAGTGTATGATGGGAGAGCTCTGACACGCGCAGTCCTCTATGATGAGTGTCATTTTTAATACACCGTACATTTCAATGTGAATGTGAATCACTTCAGTGCATCCATCAAATTACAATCTATGTGTACATGGTCACCAATAATCTGATTATTGACCTAATTCTATAGACATGTTTACATTCATTTCTATATTCATGTTTACCAGTATTATATAAAGATACTTGAATGAAAGTACAAGTATCTTACCAGAAAATGACTTTGGAAGAAGTTGAAATGACTTTTATATAATATTACTTAAGTAAAAGTATATGACATTTACTGCACTTGTGTCAAAAGCCTTATATAAAATATAGTAAAAGTATTAGAACCATGATGTTTACATTTTACGCAGTATAATCCAATTAATTTTCACATCTACAATATATCCACTGCTGTGAAAACACACAAGGGTGTTATAATCTGAAGATAATCTACATTACTGTAGGTTTTAAAATCCTGAATCCATGTCCAAATCCACTGTCCTTGAGTTGTGTTGCACACAGCAAAACAGACACACACATTACCTCTTCATTGCTGAAATAATAATCCAGCATTCGTGTAACACAGCAAATTAATACTATAACCCTTATTATATTTACATTAAGTCCACAACTCTGAAAATGTAGTAATCTGATTACAGTGTTTTCATGTTTTACATAATGTGATTTGGATTCTTTACGTGTCTGATTATAGCTGACACCAGTTTTGACCTTACTCGGGCTATGTCGCTGTAATTAGAAAATGCTGTTAACATAGTAGTGGTTTATTCAGACCATTGTTTTAATCTGGTAATCTGATCATGTAAACATAGTCAGTGACAGACAGTATTTGGTAAGGGTTTTGGTGACAACACTGTAATAGATATGGAAATATCAATACTCTCAGTTGTAACCTGTCACTTTATTGTAAAAAATCACTTGTAATCAACTGCTGTATTTACTTTTATTTCACAAGGACGGTGTCTATTATTCTCCTGACTCATCAGTTTGTTGTTGTCAGAAAATGGTGGACACTGGCTTGTGTAATTCCCCACACTCCAAAGTGACATTATTAAGGCACGTTTGTCTGACAGAGATAAATATAAGATCTTAATATTTATATATACAGTATATTTTTATATATATATATACATATCATATATATGTGATATGTGTGGCTTTTAGAATATGTGCTGCAAATATATAAAAATGTCAATGACAGAGCAGAATTTAAGTTATTTTGCTTGTGTTAGAAGGATTTGCTGCAGCTTTTCTGAGCCACACTGTTACAAAAGTGACTATTCAAGCTTTATTTGAACTGAGTCTGTGTTGTCCTGTCCTGAACAGACAGACCACAGCTTTACTCTTGAGGACTACAGATATTACAGATTCACATTTTGCGTCGTTTGCAGGACAGAGCGGCTTGCTCGTAACATCATGGACGACCTGGGAGACCACGACCTTGTGGTGCTGTGTGTGCTTAAAGGAGGCTACCAGTTCTGTGCTGACCTGGTGGACAAGATCAAGGCTCTCAGCCGCAACTCCACTCGGACAATCCCCATGAGGGTCCACTTCATCCGTCTCAAGAGTTACATGGTAAGCATTTGTTGATTGATTTGTGTGTAGGCAATAACGTAACATAATACCACACAACACAATAACAGTACAATTTAAGTGCAGAATAAAAAGAGACCATGCTAAAGGAGATGACGCGATGAGTTCCCATGATGGTGTGTGTTCTATACTACAAGGCATACTCTCTGTAATATTCCACTTACCTTCTGTATAAGCCTGTGGGGGCAGTGTTATGAGCTGTGGTTGCTTCAGTCATTAGATTACAATGTCATGTGGCCAAAAAGAGGTCAGCTTTGGACCAGAAATCATTGATTGGCTAAAACTGAGAAAGATTGGCTTAGGTTGCAAGAGTCATCATGTTCACACATTGATTGGCCACCACAGTCTCCGACCGTGTTCGGAGGAGAGTGGAAAAGCGCCATAAAAGCACGGCCAAATCACCTGAAGAAAAGCTTTTTCACCGAGACCGTCCCTCCTTAACTCTTTTGCACTTTATAGACAACTATCTACTGGCCTAAGGGCATTTTCATCCTAGTATTTTGTCTTACTATGCCGCTAAGATGGCGATGGTCACCAAACAGGATTTAATTGTGTAGGAATATGAAATGACAATAAAGTACCTACGTACATAACTGGTGGAAGAAAATCCAGGTATTATCCTCTGTAGGTTGGATTATCTGCCTAGATCATTCACCCCCCCCGACCCCTTTGTTTCACATAACAACTTTCAAGACTAAATACCTGCATTTTTCCACCAGTTATTCAGAATTGAAGAGGCCTCTTGAATGACATGTGGTGGAACATCATCCAGTTGTTGTATGACTGAGAAACTTCCATTGAGAATGTATGCTGGAGAAGACTGTGGTCCAACTTCATAAACACAGATTAAGGCAACGTGCCTAAGCTCATTGAAGCAATGTAACAGTGAAAGAACATCATAATCAAAGCTAAAGGTGGTCCTTGAGTGTGTGATTTGTCAGTGTGTTTTCTACATTATGACAGCGTGGGTGTAGTTTCGGATTACCTCGTGCTTTAAAGTACTTTGACGTGAAGTTAAATGTAAAATAAAACATTGGAATCTAATCAAATTGCGGCCGACTTAGCATCAAAGTTGAAAAGACATCTCATTAAATGAATCTTATTATGTCACTGATATTATTGTAACTTTAGTCAAACACATTTAAACATTAAGTGGGAAACAATATCATTAAATCTTAAAATGATCATTATTCTTACAGAATGACCAATCGACAGAGGATCTACACATAGTTGGAGCGGAGGATATGACGTTTTTAACTGGAAAGGTAATAACCGTCTTCTTATCCGCATCTTTTGAAACCGCTCTTTATCCTAAGAGCATCATTATGAGCCATAAGAGGGTGATGATCAGTGGCAGCCTCAAGAGGGCAGCCTTTCCTCTATCTGTCATCTCTCTCTCTCCCTCTTCCTTGCTGAGAAAATGGTTCTGCACTTCCTCAAGGGAGATCAAATATGGCAGCGGTGATGATCAGATATCAAATGTCGCAATATGACGGCTAATCACATTTCCCACTTAATCTCGGCGGAGGGGAAAATGTAAAAAATGCATGATATACAGAGAGCTGCTATCAGATCAGAGTGGATCAGGACGGTGGTGACTGGGGTCTAGTTGTGACAGACTCATTCCTCATCTGCATGTCTTGTTATCGTACGATCAAACTCAGTGTATCATGTGTGTATGTGCTGTTCTGTTAAAGGGACAGCCGACTTTACCGTGTCCTACGTCACTATAGTAATGTGTCACACTGACAAAGAAAACATTTGAACATCCATAACTATGTGTTCTCTATCGTTAACCGATCTGCTGATGTATTTATAACTTTGCCAAAGAGGTTACATTTTCCTGGCATATGTCTGCGCAGGGGCCACATGGTGGTGTTGTGGTTAGCATCGGTTAGCAACTGGTTCGAGATGTGAACACTCTAAATTGACCGTAGACGTGAGAGTGGACGGCTGTTTGTCTCTGTGTGGCCCTGCGATAGACTGAACGAATGGAAAAATGAATGTCTGCGTGATTGTGAGAATAATCTTTCTCGAGGAAGTAGGTTACAGCCCATGGCAGAAATGATGGAATTCTGTCAGTGATCCAGGTTCAGGATATGTGATTACATGTTCTATTAAATGTTAATTATAATATCCTAGGGCAGGCATGTCCAAAGTACGGCCCACGGGCCACTCGCGGCCCTCGGTCAGATTTTGTATGGCCCGCAGCTTCTCTTTTATAATGTATGATTTATCACTAGGAGTGACGGAGTGGGACAGAAAATCAACCCCAGTTATGTGTCATCTCCATTAGCTCAGCTGGTTGGGAGTTGGGTTTATAACCCAGCTGGGACAAACAGATTCACCTCAGATTATGTTATTATGATATCTGACTCCAGATGTGAGTCATTTGTTCGCTCCTGTGCGGCTTAGATTTGGTTACATTGCCATTTAAAATGACAATTGTATATAAAACAGTGCATTTTTATGTTAGAGATAATTAGAGAAAGAAAAATGCACAGGATGCTTTCATTTATGGCATCGGAGTGGCACTAATGTTGGTCGGGACACAAACGGGACATTTGCCAGGTGAACTTTTCATCAGTTCATACCTGCTCGTACTGTTTATGTGTGTGTTTGGGTGTGTACGCACAGGGATGAACTACTTAGCCGCTACTACTACAGGAGTCATACGTCGGTGAGTGAGAGTTCTGGGTATTATAAATCAGCACAACACATAGACAGACAGACACACTCACAAGTGCACACACACATGCACACACGCACGCACACACACACACACACATACGCCCTGTAGCTAGGCGTGGCATAGATGCCTGAAACATGAATAGGACATGAGGTAGTAAAGCCTGAGTCACTGACTCTGTTGGCTGCTTTTCTCTCGGTATTTAAAGTGTACATGTGAATTCCCTGAGCTCCCTGTGATGTACAACTAAATTTAGTCGCCTGTTTGTGACTAAACTGTTAGAGTGTTCTTGCTGGAAGAGCTGAGGTCATTGTGGAAAAAAAGGAATATGTGACATAGTTCACATTATGCCTCTGCTTTCCTTCTGAGTAGAGGACGCGCAGTCACTTCCCCTTTTTTTTTAAACGTACAGTGTGTGTGTGTGTGTGTGTGTGTGTGTGTGTGTGTGTGTGTGTGTGTGTGTGTGTGTGTGAGACCTCATCATTGGTTTCCTTGAACTTTGATATTTTTTGATGGGATGGGACAGACACAGCCAGTTAGACTTAAGATATTTCATTCTTGTATATTGTCGTATGGTTTAATCCACTGAATAAGTATGAATAATGAGGTTTAAATCAAAGCATGGCTGCGTGCACGGATGAATCCCTTGTTTGAAAATGAGAGTAAACGTTGTACAGTTACACAGAGGTTTGTTTAACGTGAGCTATCTAAGCTTAAGCGAAGCTTAGACTGTGACTCCTCATATAAATAGTGCCCAGTTGTCTCCAGTCGATTAGACAAACATTTGCACAATTCCAGCTATTTTAGCGAGACATCCAATGCAGCACTGGTGGAAAACAGATTTCCAGTCTGGACGAGGCTGACATTTATCTGCCGTGTTCATTTCCTTGTGTAATCACTGATTTCATAAAATGTAATAAACGCCTTACTGATGCAGCTCTTGCTTCAGTACATGTGGAGGATGTTTCAACACTCCTCCTTTTTACGCATTTTCAGTTGTTTTCATTTTCTTTTCGATCATGAAATGTGTCGAGTGTTGTTGTTGTTTTTTTTTTAACTCAGCTTGAAAAGTGTGCATATTTGAAAACCTTCTGTTGTTATCAATGGGTAATTGTTTTCTTCTCTCCCTCTGTCTTCCCCGACATGCTCTCGTAAGAACGTACTGATTGTGGAGGTAAGTCGAAGTTTTCCTCTTCACCAACCTGAGTTCAATATGAAGACAGGTTGAACTGACCTATATTTGGAAAATAAAGGAGTGTTTTGTTTTTCCTTTCCTTGTATGACCATTAAATGTCCTGGTTAGCACAGTCATGTAGTGGGCAAATGACATTCACAGGAAATCAATTTGGTCATTTAATTACTGTGCTCAGATATTACAGGATTTTGAAACAGCCATTGCTCAACAACCATGCCATGAATCATCAATTGCCTATGGGCACAAAGTAATGGAAATTTGATTGTATTTTCAAATGAACCCTTTAAGTATTTGTTTATTTATGACGTTGACTAAACATTGGATGACATTTTAATGTAAAACTTCAACTATTAACTATTTTATTTTTGAAAGTAGTCGGTCATATGAACCCACAGGTACAATGACTCAATATAGTGTACCTGTGGCTCACTTTATTATTGGAACACATTCAGAAAATACCGGAAATGTGTATGCAGTTTTAAAACAACACATTTTTCAGTGGGGAAAAAAAAAACAGCCTCTTCAGGTTAAAGTGTCAAATATTTCTGTGGCTCTTGTAAACCTGGAGTGTGACCCTCATTAATGTCACTGGTAAAACCTGTGTTTGTCCTACTATTTAATGGCGACAAATATCGGCTGTGAAAGTTTCAGTCACACTGTTCCAATCCAAATTCCAATGATCACATAATTTGACAGTCAAAGCTGGCGGTGGACTTTTACACAGTACTGCAAGTGTTTTTTATCACAATAAAAATGACTTAGTACATGGTAGAGCCTATATCTAGTGAATGAGTGTACACGGTGTATTATGTTGACCTACATCTACATGACAAATATGTGACAAAGCCTACTTCCGTGGTTTCACTCCACCACTACATTTACCTCTTCCCAATGCAAGAAGTCAATAGACTTACTGTAAAACATCACATGACAGTTTTTAATTCCCTTTTAGGAGTGAAGTGCATTTGGAGAATTCTCATAAATGTTACGTAATACACGCACACTGTGATCAACTTCTTCCTCCTTTTCACTCCAGCGTGAAGTGAATCTAATGTTTTCCTTTTCTGTATTAGCATTCTGCTGCTCTCTCCTTCCTCTTTACTTTTGTCCTTTTCTTGCAGGCCATCGTAGGCACTGGAAAGACGATGAAAACTCTTCTGAAGCATGTTGAAGGCTTCAGGCCCAAAATGATCAAAGTAGCCGGGTAAGTTGAAGCTGACATGAGAATAAGTAAAACAAAAAAAACAAAAACACTTATTTCCCCCCTGTCTAGTCTAGACAGAAATGCTATGGTTTTAAAAATAATACCACCCTTTGACATTCAGCACAACAGGTAGGAATGGTTATCATATGATAATGTCTGCTTTTATTTCCCCCAGCTTGCTTGTGAAGAGACTGCCACACAACACAGCATGCCTCCCTGACTGTATGTACCTTACCAAGCCTTTCATGTGATTATTAGTCAGTAGTTCTTTCACATTTAAAACAATTGTTGCAGCTTGGTAGACAATGAGTCAGTGGGCTGTGCAGATACTTGCAGTCACTATTCCTCTTTGTCCTTGTTTTCTAGACATCGGCTTTGAGATACCCAATCGTTTTGTGGTTGGCTATGCTTTAGACTACAATGAATATTTCAGAGACCTCAATGTAAGTCAGTGCCTGTTTTTTGATTTAAGACAACAGCTTCTCTGTTTTAAAGTAACACAATGTAGGATTTACTCTCAGGTTTGGTGTACCGCCGTTTTCGGCAGTGCTGTCCCTAAATACACCAGACTCCTCTGTTTAATGTTGAGATTAACGCATGTCTTCAGGATTTTTTAAGTCTTTTTAACTGGTCTACAGCTCGGCATTGTTCGGTTTGATGCTTGTGTTGGACGTCGCGTCCATGACTCCTCCAGTGGACCGCAGTCTGTCGACGTCACATTTAGCAATCAGACTCACCAGAGTCAGGTACTAAAAAAATCACCAGGTATTATCCCTAATGGAAAAGCAAAAAAAAGTGCAGAGTCCAGTCGTGCTGGAACTGTGTCACGGAAAAGCGCCAATAGTGCCAGAATAGGCGATGCAACCTGCTCAGGCTTTGACAGAGGTGCCATTCAGCCTTTTGTAAGTTGAAAATCATTTTGGAGACACTATTTTGAAGGTTGAAATCCCACACTGTGTTACTTTAAAGTCATTCAGAGCTACCTGAATGTCTCACATGCATCAAATGAAGTGTTTTTGTATTACATGTAGAATTTTTTCTGATTCTCCAATGTGATTCCCAATTTGCAGCATATCTGCGTGATCAGCGAAAATGCGAAGATGAAGTACAAGATTTAAAGGAGAGGGCTGCACACACAGAGGCAACTGTCACACAGATGTCATCTCACAGCAAGCCTGAGCATTTTCCTTCAAATGCCATGCACTCAAAGTTCAGCTGCTACTGTGATATCTGATCTTAGGCATGTTTTATTTTTTTACCCAGTAAACGTATCTGAAAAGTTTAACATGTAACTGATTTTAGTAAATTGAAGGCTTTACATGGTTTAAATATGCAACTTCCTTTTGAAGTTTACTGACTCTCGTGTAAAATGTTTAACTCTCTCAAACTTTTACTGTGAGCCTGAGTGTGTAAAGAGCTTAATCTATAGGACAACTAGGAATGTGATGGATTGTTTTAGGTCAACATGTGATGAGGTAAAAGAGGAATCTTGGTGTTACTTTTTAAAACTAAAGGGAGCAGTTTTTGTTTGTTTTTAAATACATCCTATTGTCTTCAGCTGTACATTCCTTTTTTTAATGTTTCATTAAGTGCATTAACTACCTCTTTGTGTGTTACCCAGTATTAGGTTTAACATAAAATAAAGTATTTTTAACATATGTGTGTAACCTGATTTATTCACATATTCTCTACTGATCACAAAAATTGTTTAAAGAGTTATTGGAGTTTCATAGTGAAAGGTGTGTTTATGTAATTTATTTCTGTGATGATATGGTTTTGTGTTGATGACCCTGTTATAACAGAGAAGAATCAAAACTAATAGGACATGCGAAAGATGTGCTGCATTTTACTGCTTTAACTGGTAAAGTATTGGGTAGTTTCATTTATAAAGCACAGCTTTTAATGATAGCTGATCATATGTTTTGTGACATGGAAACGGTTCAAAGACGTACAATAGTTGAGTGTACAATAGTTGAATGTACTTTGTTTATTTCTTTTACTTTCAGTGGAAGTAGAACTGGCTGGACAGGACAGCTTTGTGAAAGTCTCCTCCCTGAAGTGACCTCTGCAACAAAAGCTGCCAATCCTAAGAACAGGTGGCCCCTTATGTTGGAGAGGAATAAAGGGGGACATTTGTCGCAGGCTTGAGAATCCCAGCATTTATTAGTCTGTGGCTTGCAATATGCTTCAGACTGCCACTGTAGTACAGGTGTGTCGACATTCAATTCTAATGATCTTCTTAAGGAGGATAATGGCTGTGTGATGAGAGCATAGATTATATTCCATGTGGTATGTGAGAGCTCACATTCCTCATCCAATGCCATCCACATGCCAGGTCTGCTCGAACTCACTTTGAACTGGGTCATGTGACTCGTAGCCCAGGCCTTGTTGTGAATGTGAACTGAGAAACTAACTTGGGATAGGTTTGCATTATCTGGTGTGTTCATTTGTTTCTTACTGAGTATTCTAAATCAGAGTGTCCCAAACTGAAGTACAAGGTGGACTAAATATGGTTTGTCCCTTTTACCAATAATAAACATCCTAAATAATCATGATCTTGATAGGTTGTGATTGGCCTCAACTGAGAAGCCATATGCTGTGCTTGCAAATATGAGCGAGCATCATTTGATTGAAATTGATCATTTTTTTTGTCATTTTATATGTATTTTAACTCACAGAATAAATAATATACTGTATGTTTTGATGAACTTGGTGAATGCAGACAGGCAGCATGAGCGGGCTTAAGGGGGATTTAAATGCTTTGCCCCCTCTGTTAAAGCTTAATGCATTTGTAGAGAATGTGTGATTATAGGACCATGCTTGTTGTACCAAGCTGGCATGGCGGTGATCTTGACAGGTGTTTTCGTGGAAGCGAATCTTAAAACATCTGGCCCTGATACATTTTCATCCCCAGTGAAGCGAAGTGATAATCAACACGTCGCCTATAGCTATCTCCTTAAGATTGCAATGATCTGGATGACTGAGAGGCTTCGCAAACATCAACAAAGACCAGAGAGAAGTAGATGTGAGCTGCAAACAGCTGTGTCTACATGCCTCCCCCTGCTTGACAGGGAATCATTCATTTAGCATTTAATACTTTAGTGTTCTTGATGTGTATTTATGATCCAGTGTGTAAGAATCCCTAACATAACTTATGATAAATAACTGCAGACTGTAACAAACAGAGGACTTTTTTGGAGCGTCTGTTCAGAACTGAAGAAGCCTCTTGGTGTCGTGGGTTTTCCACTGTAATAATGGGTTGTAAGAATCAAATATCACAGAAAGCATTTATTGTCATTGAACAAGACAACACAATTATTGGTGGATCCTCTGTGCAACTAGTGCAATAAAAAAATCCAACATAATGTAATGACATACCAGTAGTAATAATAGGTTACACACACAAACATAGGTTATTGCACACTGTGTTCTGTGTTGCCAGGCCTGGGGAAATGGGAGAAGTTTTATCGCGCAGGTTGAGAACCACCCGTTGGCCGCGGCCCACAATTTGGGAAACACTGCTCGAGGGACTTGTTGAACTCCGTTGGAACGGTTAAACAACGCCACCTTTTCAGAGAAGCTTCGACTTTTTGTAAGCGCGTAACCGATTGGTCGCGTCGAATGCAACTACGCTTCTGGTTGGCTGAGAGGGCCCTGTTTTCCGAAGGTGGACTCCCAGAGAGTCGGGAACGCTGGAAGAAAAAAAAAATCCAGCCACCAAACTGCACCATGCGCCAACCCCGAGAGCGACTGGAATAATCACCGGGAAGCTGCTTGAACTCTTACTACATTGAATTACGACAACGCCCGCCTGTCCCGGAGCTCCCACCGTATGTTTTCACTTCGTCTAGTAACTTTCATGGAGAACCGTGGCCGCCGCTCCTCGCCTGTAATGACGCCTCTTAACCACACAGGTAACTTTGTTTAAACTCCACCAGTTAGCATGGATGCTAGCAGCCTGTTGCCACAGTTGCTTTGGTTGTTTCTTTGGTTCACTTTACGAGCTTCCCACGCGGCGTTCACAACATATGTGACGTAAACAAGCCCCCGTGTTGTCTCGGAACGCCATTTCGAGTGCGGTGTTTTGTGTGTAATAACAAAAAGAAAAGCCACTTTTGTTGGTCAGAGAACAACAGCTCGACAAACACGCTCTGTTCGTGCCTCCGTTGACCATCGATCTCAAACGTGAGGCATTTAAATTCACCTTCTCTCAAAGTCATAAAACCTGTGGTTTTGTTGTGGAAATTGATACGATACGCTTTATTTCAGTGACTCGTACTTTACATTTCTAGCGTTATTTGGTCATAACAACCACATTTCAAATGTGACTGGCATTTATTTCGCCCTGCCTCCTCTCTGTAGTCCACTTGTTTCCCGGTCATTCATTAGGAGTGCAGCGTTGTCGAAGCACGACGTAGTTAAGAGCTGGTGAATTGTGGTGTAATGTACTCATTCACGTGTGCTCCTCGATTAGATTGTTTTTATAACAGTTGGTATCTTTTGCCAACTTGTGCTTACATTCCACCAACTGTTCCACAAACTGTATCTTAAAGACCTGAGGGCAGAACAGAGTTGATATGCTGGTTTTTAAATGAATATCTGTGTAGTTTTACTTTTTAGAGGAAACAATTAACAAGCTGAAACAATTAATCGATTAATCGACAACTATTTTGATAATCGATTAATCGGTTTGTAGAAACAAGATTTCCGATTGTTTAAGCTTCTTAAATGTGAGTGTTTTCTTAATTTCTTTGCTCTGGATAACAAAGAAATCATTAAAAGTTAATCATTTTGGTTTTTCGGACAAAACAAGACATTTGACAACATCATCATTTCCAGGTTTGATGAACACAGAACCACATTTTTTACGGTTTTCTGATATTTTATGGATCAAACAATTAATCGAGAAAATAATTGACAGATTAATCGATTATTTTCGTTAGTTGCACTTCTACTTATTTAAATCACTAGATCTATTTATTTACCTTTTTGTAAGCATTCCCATGGCTCTTTTTTTGTGTGGTTTCCATTCTAAATGTATTATTCTGACCATACTATATGTGAATTAATGTGCATGTGATCTGTATTAATGTGTGTTCCTGTGCGGAGGTTGTGTTTGTGTTGTGATGTTCATTTTAAGTGTTTTAAAAGTACTATACATTGCATTGTTGGATTTTGATTGATTCATATAACTCCACAACAGCCTCTCACAGCATGCAGGTGTCCTGTTTTATACGTGTTTGTCAAAAAAACATCAGGTAGAAAAGAGTATTTGATAAAGGCTTTCATAATTCATAATTTGCCTGTAATTAACCCAATGTTGTAACCCAGTGACGTAAGAACATCTCTCTCTCCCCTCTTTTGAACAGATGGACTAAGAAGTCAGGCAAAAACGGAGGTGTAAATTGGACACAGGAACCCTATTGTCTTGTGTCCCACTGAAGCTGCATTTTCGATGTGGGCGTTTACGGAATACAGTGTTTTAAGTGAAGTTGAATGATGGCATCACGTTGGACTAAATCTTGTGACGATGATGACAGATGTACAAGATCTTCTTTCTGTGAGGTAAACACAATGATACCAAACTTCAGACCTTTGTACATTATCTGTGAAATTATATGCTGTTTTTTTTCTGTAAATTGTGAACTTGAAAGAGGTTCTCAGGAATGACTAACTCCGGTTTCACTCTCTGCCCCCTTTCAATTTGGTGTTGGGGCAGTAACATGTTTGGATATGGACGCTTTGGTTCAGCAGCTTTTCACTGCCTGTGTTGAATCGTTTTGCCTTTTATCTCGCCAGTGCTTCACTATTTTGTTTATTTTTATGATCGCCATCATTAGATTTATGACAGTTTAAGGGATTTTATTTCCCACCAGGGGTTGATAATTGTAACATGGTTACGGCACTGCTTTTAATTAGATTTAAATTTCAATGAAATTCATCACTGGTGTATGTGGTATTGAAGTTCTTAGCTAGACCAAGAACTGTCTCTTAGATTTTTTAACTGTGCTCACCACTCTACTACCAGACAGGACACCATCTTTTCTTCTCACAGCTTGTGTGTCTGAGTCTACAACCACAATAATACATTCTCATTTTGTAATAAAAAACTATCTGAAGTCCATAGGGTGTTTTAGTTTTGTGTTAGAAATAATCTCCATCTAACCTAACACCTCAAAACATATATTACATTACTTACACATACACCGGTCATGCTGGAGTAAACAGGAAGCAGACTGTGTTCTCTAGCATCATATGTACGTGCCCTGCCTGCCTGTCCAGAGTAAATCTCAACCTCAGAGTTATCAAAATAAAACTGTTTAGTTTGTTTCCATCTTTTAAATCATAATGTATTGTTGTTGATGTAACCACCCGAATGAAGACCGTCTTGTTGAATGCAGTTCCCATTGAAATGAAAGGGCCCATTGCCATAGTATCTGTTGATTTCCAGCACCGCCTTCAATGTTATATTGGTTCCCCACTTTAGTCTATATGTGCTAATTTGCAATTTGATTTTTAGCTCAACAATGCATAGGCAAGTTTTACCCTTTGGTAACTAACCTGTTAGTCAATCACTTACCCTGCTTAACTCTACAAAAAATATTTGTGTAGGTCTAGAAGAGAATAAAACAATATTTATTTGATGCAAAGAATAGTGAAATGTAGGTATTTATTGGTGAACTTAAGGCTAACGATATGCTTCAGCCAATTCACTATTCTCACTGCTGTGACAGCTTGTGTTGCATCCCTGTATTTCTTTTCTGGAATGAAATGATGTCCTTCCTTTGCCATAGCAGCCATCTGAATACACCCTCATACATGCACATTTCTAAACAAGTTTATTGACAACAACAATTCAGATTGATCCTTGATATGCAGCATGTTGACAAAAGAATTTGGCTTAAAGTGTTTGGGGGTGAGGAAAAGCCTTGGTTAGTGTATTCAGTGGAGAGCCTCCTTTTAGCAGCTCTTCTAATAATGCTACCATACAAACCAATTCATGTGCTAATTTGGTGCTGGAAACCCCCTGAAGTCTCTGGTCCTGGGTTGTGCTGGAAGTGATGACACTGTGGATTAATGACTGAATAAGTGGCTATTTCAAAATAACTTTCTAAATATGTCGTATGCAAAAGAGCATGTGGTCTCAGCTGAGAGAGATCGGTCAAAAGTTGAGGATGAGGATAAATGGGTGTGACTTTTGTTTTTTTAGAGAATGCATGGTTCTGTTATGACTGCAAACAAGCAGTAGGGAGGATTATAAAAAGACATAGGGTGGATTGCTGTCCCCTACAGGCACAGTGAAGCACTTGGGAGAGATCCTTTATATATTAACGTAACTAAAATTTAAAACATGGATCTTTATAAATACATATTATTGTAAAAAAACAAACAATATGTTGAAGAAGGGTTCACTTTATCAACTGAATAGAGTGGAGTATTTAAATGTAGCAGCAGAAACTAAATAGCAGTGACGGCTTATTTATTAATTATGTATATATTATTGTGATTCTGCATCAGCAAAACAAATGGAGAGTTGAGTAAAATGTATAATTTATGATGAAGCATGAGCCATACTTCGCACTGTAGGGGAGGTATTGACAAACAGACCCCCCTGTCCCCACAGTCTTCATTAAAGCTCAGTGTTTATCTCATTTAGGCTGCCTGCCTTTTACAGAACCCCACACGCAGGCATCATATGGCTCACTGATGGCAATCGGAAGGGAAAATTGACTTCAATTGGATAGAAGAAGCCTGTTACTTCCTGTTGCCTTATGGTTGTGTCTGTGTCTCATGGAAAAACTCAAGAGATGGGCTGCAGATGTGATTTCGTTTTTTCTTTATTTCCCTCAGTGCTTTGCAAAAACATTCCTGTTATCCTTGATGCAGAAGCTGGTTTATATAGCTCATGTATTGGCATGAACCGAATCACTGAAGACTGATAAAAACGTGTTTTTTTTTTCAATGGGGGTTTATTGGTATTGATTCTTTTGTCAGAATCACAGAAAACATTATTTCTTACAGTAAATGATATGGTAGATGTGTGTGGTTAAGGCTAAACAAAACTTAATGTATTGACAAAAGATGTGTAGGTGTACCCCTGATATTGAAATAGAGGAGATATAGGTGAACAGATTTAACATGTTGACTTCTCAGCATGATTGCTTTTTGTTTTGTGATAAATGAAACCCTCTGCCATAATTCCACAAGTATGGAGAGACAATTCTGTTACTCCCCCACACACAGATGGTCGGAGAGATTTGAGTACTTTGGAGAAGATCGGACAACACTAGTGCAGAACATGACTTTATTAAGTGTCCGTTAAAATAGGTACTATCGAGGAGTGTGGCACTCACAAAATGTAGTTTTCATCTACATCGGCTGAGTATTGAATATCCTAACCATGTCCTGCACTAGGCTGAAATACCCAGAACTCACCATGTGTATCATTAAGGCTTTTCACAGTTAAGTGCTTGGTTTGAATGGGATGTGGTGTAGAATGTAGCAGCCCACAGAGAACTAGGTTTCCTCACATTTTTAAGCTGTGTACTTGTCTGGTGTTTTTGGAGCTGATGTCATGCAGTGCTTGTAATGTGTCATTTTGAGATGTCAGCAGAGGTTTTTAAACACACAGACCGTGCCGTGTGGTTTCTTTGTAGTTGTTAAAAATGAGCAAAGTGGAAATCCCAGTTTTTATTTTTAGTTTAAAGCCCGCCTGTAAACACTGGCTGTTGTGGTGTGTAAGCAGCTGTTTAAGTACAGTGCTTTCCTTAAAAAAATTTGACGTTAGTGGGTGGCATTGCTTGACCTGCCCTGCAATCTCAGGGCTTGTTGAACCACTGATGTAGGTTTAAAAATGACCACATATGCACAGGTACCATTTTGCTAAAGCTTATGCGTAACTTCTGTTGCCCACTAAGGAATTTTGAGTAAGACGGACATTGCCGGTGCCTCATGACATAATCCCAAATGTTCTCACACCACCCCCACCCTTCAGTTGATATAAATGTTTATACAGTCAAACTGCTTAAAGGAATACTTCACCGATTTGCATTTAGCTTTGTATTACTAGAATAGGGGTAGTATTTTTGAAACCTCAGTTTCACCGGAGTTGAGAAATATCTTCATTCTTTTCTTTGTTACGTGCCCACCAGTGACACTTGGTCCTGTTAGTGTAACTGTTAGCAAAGATGGCGGACACTGTTTACATTCTGGGAATGAGGTCCATCTAAAAACTGCGGCATTAGCATTAACTGCACTGCAGTTTCAAGCCTCGGACCAAGGAAGGACAAGACCAAAACAACTGTGTGGTAGATTTTGTGTGGTAGAGACCGCAGCGCCCTGTCATATTCTTATATGTCGTTATAGTGACACAATGAACCAAAATCATGATCCATTTTTATACAAAAAATATGTTTTTGTTTACCTCCATTTCCATATTATCAAGTCTTCTGTTGGGCTATTTGCAGTGCGATCTGAAGCTCTAATTGCCTCATGCTTGCTCACACTCCAGTTTACGCTTACGTAAGCTACGGCACGCACAGTATTGCACGCTATCTTCCCAAGAATTTATACTGTTTACCTCAGCTGTGCGTGTACCTGTGACAATCGCAGTTCTCTCACAAGATAACTTGAATCACTCTCTAGTAAGCACATCTCACTTTGGCTCTGTTGCACGCTCTGACATGCAGCAGAGCCCAAGTGACGGATGCCATGGCCGCAGACTGCATCGGTTCTGAACAGCATTTTTCATGCTGAAGATGGAAATCTGGGCTGTATAATTTCACTTGTTTCATTATTTTTTTTGGAAATCTGCTGCCATCTTTTTTTTGTGGACAGTACCCAGTTGCTGCAGTCAAAGCAATGAGGGTTTACTATTGTGATTGTCCAGTGAACACTCTTATGTACACCTCACATGCTCGGGTGGACTGTTCTCCACATCATCCATGACCTAATTTACCACCTACACAAAAGTCATATTAACCAGTGTAGAGATGGTCTAATGATGATAGTAAGGTAGATAGTAAAGAGCTTTTTTGCCAGGCAAATGCCGTAAATATCTAGCAGTGGAACAAATGCTCATTAAACGCCTCACCCATGGCGTTGTAGTGAATCATAAGTAAGCAAAACATCATTTGCAGACAGGAGAGGCTAGGTATGTATTTCATGAAGATGTGGACACAGTGCTTAACAGATTTATTAGACCACCTGTCTTTAAAAATGAGATAACGTTAATATTTTAGAAATCTCTCAAAAACTTGTTTAAAACTAAATATGTTATTGTTATTTATTTGGCAAATAAACTAAATTCACCTTTGTATACCCACATTTGAGCCAGCTCACTGGGCTTCTTCTCTGAGAAGTCACAAATTAATCAAGCATAACATTCAACCACTAAAACAGTTTTTATTTTGTTCAGGAATGCAAGTCAATAACTATAATTTGGTGTCTTAATCAAGAAATAATAATGGTCTTAACAATTTGTTCATTTTTTTCTGTAAAACAGTAAATTTGAAAATTCATAAATAACAATAATAATAATAATAATAATAATTATTATTATTATTATATTTTATCATTAATCTGGTTAAAGAGCTCCTACAATGATGTACATTTAGGATAATTGTGGCTTTGGGTGGTCTAATAAATTTGTAAAGCACTGTATATGGATATTTCTTTTTGTGAAAGGGGCAGATGCTTTCTGTATTCTTTGTGCTCCATTTCATTCAGAAAGAAAGTATTCATGATTATGTTCAATTATTGTATTTTTCAATGAAATTATTTATTTATATATTTATATTTGTATTAATTAACAGAAGTTGAAAACTGAGGGCAAATGGGGGTCTGGAATTTTATTGCCCTGGAAATTCGGCAGTCTTAAGTATGCATGTGGCAATGATAAAACTCCTAGGCATGTGTCTGTCAGGGGTCCCACACCTCCTTCTGTTGTCCACATCCAAAGATCAGAGTTTTGGAAATTGCCCTGTGCACTGGCCACTAAATCAGATCCAGTAGACTGGGATTGGCTTTCCCTGTAGACACGAAGGGAGCAATGCAAGCATGTCAAACATCTATTGTCATATCACCACAAGCTCGTCTACGGGTATAAATTAGCATGTGCATGTTTTGTAAAAGCCACTCAGGGTTCACAGACAGGGCTTAAACATGGAAATGCAGGCATTAGGGAACAACCAAAGCTTGGTTATACTCAGTAAAACCTGTTTTGCTGGTTTCATCAAAATACACACGTGTGTCAGCTGCACCTGCAGCTCCATTTCCCAGCCAATTAAAGCAGGACTATGGGTCTGTCCTTTTTTCCAGTGAATGTGTAAAACTTTCTGATGTGTTCATCTGCACAGATTGGAAACACCCAGCTCTCTGCAACAGCTGGATCAAGTCAGAGAGCTATTAGTGTTTATTTATTTATTTTTAGCTATAACAAATGTCAGATTTCTACCCTTACAAGTAAAAATGAAGTCCAACATAAACTTTATCACTGGTTGTTATGACATGCATTTAATTCACTCAGATTTTCTGACATTTTCTAAACATATGTGCCCAGGCAGACATGGTCCAAATGCCTGCTCATCACATTCCTCACATTGTGGGGGAATGTCTGTGCTACGGGGGGGATGGTTGGTTGGCTTGTTTGAGACAGGGTGAGTGGAAAAAAAAGTCAATTGTGGAAATATAAGACTGTATAAAACATGTTTTCCTGATACTGAGTACTGAAACTGGGAATATGATACAGGGGGATCTGAGTACAGGTGGGTGTTGCTGCGCACACGATACCACAAAGGTGTGAGGTTATAAATAGCCAGTAAACACAGGCGTGGGTGTCCACAGCTCAGAGACCTGATGTGCTGTTCTCACCAGCTGTGAAAAGGGATACCACAACTTGATTGTAAACACTGGAAACCAGTTTGTGTGTGAAATAAAGAACACCAGACGGTTGCTGTTAATGTGCAATGACTGTTTTTTTTTTTTTTTATCTAATTTGGGTGGGTGAAACAAACAGGTGACGTTTTAGCAAAATGGATTCCATTGTCACTATTTAAGCTTTTTTGCTTTGTCACTCTCACTCTCTATTGTTCATCACTTTTCCTGCACACCCAGGTTTGCAAGGTCAGCTGGAGCCAATCCCTGGCATGGGCTTAAAGGTGGGCACCAGAGGGCCACCAACAAGCCAGTAGTGCCATATCTGCAAGAAAAATTGTTTTATGAATTGTCCTTAAAAATCACATGTAGGGTGGGGTAAAAAATAGTGTGTAATAATAGTAAAATTCCAGATCGCTTATGTTATATCCTCCTTCCTCCACATGTGTTTTTCTTGCAGAATGATTGCCCCAGGAGTGGAGAGGTGTGGCAGATTCCCTCGACAACGCAAAACCCCACAGAGTGAGGAGAGCTGGTGCCGGCCTCTGTCCAGTATTTCTTCCAGCTCCCTCCATCTAATGGCAGCTCGGGGCAATTTTACTGCACCACCCTGGGGAGGCTACTGTGGCCAGATCCAGAACACTTGGCTTTATGTGGATTGAATGTTTTATGGTTATAGACATAATATTAAGTATAGGAACAGTCTCGCAAGAATCCGCCCCCGCACCACTATCCTCGGGCCTAATAATTACACCAGCCGAGGAAAAGGCAGTGGGAAAAGTGCGTCTGCTGAGTGAGAGACATTATCATGTAGTTATGTAACTGAGCTCACGATATTCAGTGTTTCCTCCGTGTGAGGAAAAAAAGAAGGCACCGCCAGTCTGATCACTTTATACAGTGACAAATCATATCAAACCAAACTGCAACACAGAGGTTTGGCAACACATGGTTAAAAGTAACCTTACCTTTATGATATATCACATTCAAAACCAACTCCAGGACACATAAATCTGAAAATCGGTTGCTTTGTATATGTGTTTCGTCGTGCGATGAGATGGGAAAACAGTTGATCCACATTTAACAGGTTAATTAAGATATATTTTTTTTAAGACGTCTAAGTTTGAGAAAAGAGAAGAAAAAAAGGACACAGGGAACAGCCACATTATCTGGCCACACGGTGCTGTCCTGTTAAAACAGTTAGCCTTTATTGCTGCAGCGGTCAGGGGGCAAATCGCTTGTGATTTTCACTGCGGAGACTCTGATGGATGCGACTCCTGTGTGTGTGTGTGTGTGTGTTCCTCAGCGTTACTGTCAAGAAGCTCTCGGAAATTGTGTTTTTATCATCACAGTCTACAACTTAACCTGAGATTTATTGAACATACATAGACCTTTGATTCACATCTCACTTGTACCATGCTCATCTCCAACCCCCGCCACTACTACAGCAGTTCCATTTTCATTTTCCAGGCTGAAAGACTTGATCTCTGATCGCTGTTAAACACACGTGAAGCCGAGTCCCGATACTACAACGAAGACATCTGTACTAAAGCAAAGACACTGAGTCTCTTTAAAGCAACAAAACCCTTCAAATAATGTCTCCAAGATTATGTTAATGCTGTATCAATTTACAGGGTCTGTGGCACAAAAGGAACTGCAGCATTCTACTTTATGGCCCACGTTCATAAAGATATGGTCCAAGCATACACTTCAGTTGAGTGCAGATGATCCCCTGCATTATGAGGAATTCAATTCTGATACTTTTAAAGGGGCAGTGTGTAGGATTTAGCGACATCTACTGGTCAAGTTGCACACTGCAGTGGAATTGTCTCGCGCTCTCTCCCCTTCCTCACTGACGCATTTTCATTTGTCATCAAAACCTAAAATCATGGTGACCCTCCTCTGATTATTAGGGTCTGGAGAAAATGCATTTTTAATCTTGCAAGAATTAAGTTGTAATATTATGAAAATAAAGTTGTAATTGTTATTATTCAAGCAAACTCTCAGATGATCAGCGGCAACCTGCATTATATTTTGATATGGGCTTCACAAATAAGGAAACATTTCGTCTTTTTTTAGCACATTATCAATAGCATCAGGACTTTGAAAAAGATTGTGCAAGAAACTGAGTCTGTTTCAAAGAAAGAATCACCCAGAGGAAATGACTGGTAGACAATAATAATAATGATAGATTTCACAATCAAATAATGATAACAAATATCTCATATTACATAATATGTTGACTCTTTTCTCATACCATGACGTTTTTTAATATTACTGACTTTATTCTCTGAGATTACAGGGTTTTTTTCCCTCTTCAGTTCGGCCCTTTTGGTCATACTGTACATTCCAAAATAATAAATAAATAAATCAATCTGTGTAATTGTTTTCATGTTCCATTTCTACCAAATGTAAATAATTTCACCTAAATCTTACACACTGGACCTTTAAATAATCCTTCACTTCTTACCTTGTGATTCCTGGACTTGCATTTTTAAAACATTAAAAATGTTTTGTTTTTTTCTTTTTCTTCGTCATCGAAGATGGTTTTACAGTATCCAAAGAAAAGTGGGAGTGGCTAGGCGCACAGAAAGAAGCAGGAAAGAGGAAAATATAATATCAAGGATCAGATTTGGCCTTACAGGATTAAACAATAAATCGTTTCTTATCAATAAACACAATACAGACAGATGTGATATTTTTTTATTGTTTATTATTATTATTATTATTTTTTTTCTTCACCTTCAAGTAATAGTTCAGTTGGATTAACATTTCGAACCACACTCCATACCAGATGGTGGCGGTAATGCACCAAATCGTTGTTTGCCAACCGCCATTAAACCTCAGAAAAGAAGAAAGAAGACGCTCCTCCCTCATCATGAAACCAAGAAGAAGTTGGAAGGAAGTCTGCTCCACGAGTTCGAGCTCGAGTTCACGCGTTTAATGAAGAACTCAAGAAAGACAGATTTGGTGCGTAAGTGTTAATATAAAGTATATTGACATTTTATCAACACTTGTTGATATTTATTGGCTCAAAAAGCGCTGGACGTGAGGGCTGGTCAAAAACCCCCCAGAGAATCTGTGAAAGCGAAAGTAAAAAAAAGTGCGCACAAGAAAAACAAAAGACAGAGCAAATAGCGGACAGAATGGCAGCCTCGCCGCAGTCAGAGGCGATGTGCACCTGCCCCGTGTGCTGTGACATATTCACAGAGCCCGTGGTGCTGCTGTGCGGTCACAGCTTCTGTCAGGACTGTCTCAAAGAGTGGTGGAGGCAAAGCACACTGCAGACGTGCCCGGTCTGTATGCAGGTGTTCCCCATGGCGCAGCTTCCGCGCAATTTGGCACTGAAAGACCTTTCTGACACGCTGAGACAAAAGAGGAGTCAGGGAGCAGCAGCAGCAGCGACGCTCAAAGAGGTTTGCAGTTTGCACGGTGAGCGATTCAGGCTCTTCTGTCAGGACGATCAGCAGCTCATCTGTCTGGTCTGTAGAGACGCACAAAAGCACAAGACGCACACCTTCCTGCCCATCAATGAAGCTGCAGAAGAGCACAGGGTGAGCACTTCTCCATCTCAATAAAGCAATAACAACTCAACTAATTATCAATGGTCAGTTTAATTATTGACAATTATTCTGGTAAATCATTAAATAATAATCAACCAATCATTTGTCTCACATGACATTCAGTTGCTCAATTATCATAAATTAATAATGAGCGACTAAATTTTTTTACCAGTAACTCATCATCATCATAAACTTGTGGCACGATTAACTGTTAATAATTTACCATTTATTAATCATTAACCACTGATTAGCTGCTCATAGTATTTGATTCGTAATAGTTAGTACGATATTAGATAATGTCGCATTAAAGAATCATTTGTTATTATTAGTTAGCTACTAATGATATTTGATTGGTAATTACTAGGGGTGGGAATCACCAAAGACTCCACAATACAATATTGTCTCGATATTTCAATATACTGAGTATTTGTGAAGTCATATATTGCGATAAACAGAGTATTTCCAAAATCATACATTGTGATATACCGAGTTTTTGCAAAATCATATTTCGATATACTGAGTTTCTGCGAAATCATATATTGCGATAAACTGAGTATTTGTGATATCATATATTGCGATAAACTGAGTATTTGCAAAATCATATATTGCGATAAACTGATTTTTTGCAAAATCAGATATTGTGATATACTGAATATTATGTTAATAGATTTTTTTATGCTAATCCACAAAAAAGTTTATTGAGTATTTGTGACATCAGTTAAAAAATCAATACTTGGTGTCTCAAAAGCGATATAATATCGCCATGCAAAATATCACAATATTTAACTGTATCGATCCCCACCCCCAACCCCTCATAATTACCCAAGAACTGACCATGGATGAATATTTGCTGTCCTACTGTAGTAACTCCTCTGAATTGCATGTACCTTATTATAAAAGTGATGTGTTGACCTTTATCCGTAGACCAAACTCTTGGTCGAGCTGATGCATT
The DNA here is from genome assembly GCF_019176455.1 of Solea senegalensis. Classification (NCBI taxonomy): domain Eukaryota; kingdom Metazoa; phylum Chordata; class Actinopteri; order Pleuronectiformes; family Soleidae; genus Solea; species Solea senegalensis. Next base: position 13,201,501 of record NC_058021.1, read on the forward strand.
TAAAGAGCAAGCTGGGATCGTTTAAAGAACAAAAGCTTGTCTGTGACGAAATGTCCAGTCACGTCAAGGTAAGACACAAACACAAAGTGTTTCCTTTTAAATTATTTGAGAAACATACACTTTGGTTTGGTCCCTTTTCATTCATTGCCGTGGTGTATTTTCTTATTTCAGTTCCAGGCTCAGCAGACTGAGAAGAAGATCAAAGAGGACTTTCAGAAGCTCTACCAGTTCCTGAGAGCAGAGGAGGCTGCCAGGGTGGACGCAGTGAGGAAGGAGGCGGCGCTGAAGAGTGACGCACAGAACATCAGGACCGTCAATTTGACGGCAGAGATCTCGTTACTTACAGACAAAATCCAAACCATAGAACGAGAGCTAAAAACCGAGGACTTTTCTTTCATGCTGGTACTCACTGATCACATGTTTTTCTCCAAAATTTCATATAGTGATACTGAACATCTAAAAAAGACTTTAGGTAATAATGCTTTTTTTCCCCCCCTTCTTCTTGATAGAATGTGAAATCCACTCTGGAGCGGTAAGTGACCTTTTATGACCTTTGTGACTTAATTGCACTCAATATGTGTTTGAATTAGGCTTTAGGTCTAGTTTGACTCCCAGCTGTTTAAATGTAGCAAAGCTACTCAGTGGAACAAAGAATTGCAGAGAAATACCAGAATAAAAATGATAAATATGACATTTCAAGTCCACAGATCTGGAAAATACAGTACACAGTACAAAACAAGTAGCAAATTGTGTACAAATTTAAACATTAATGATTAATAAGTCCCAGGGTTAAAAGTTGATTGTTTTTTTTTTTGCAAACAAAACATGAAATTGTGTACATGAGACAAAAACATGCAGTAATAGCAAACAAAAGAACCCTACACACAGAGACAAACAATAAAGACACAACAAAGGGAGCGGGAGAGGAAGATTCCCAATAAATGAATGAATAAATAAATAAATCAGTAAATAAGAATAAAGACCAAAACTGTGATTGAAGTCTGAGAGTTTTTGTTTTGCCTCGTGTTAACCAAACTATACTTAATCCGTGCTTACAGTATTTTGTTGCACCGTGATTACTGCATTGCAAACAAAGTGTGTTTGTTTGAGAGTATTTCACTGGTGATCTCTGACCTTCGGACGCTTTTTCAGGTCACAGTGCAAACTGCCCGTGCCAGAGACTCCATCGGGAGCCCTGGTTGATGAGGGCAAGCATTTGGGGAACCTGCTGTTCACAGTTTGGATGAAGATGAAGCACTTGGCCAAATACAGTAATGAACTTTTATTCTTTTATCAACCATGTTTTTTATATACATAAAAGAGTAGAGTGTGATGACTGCAACACACTTAAATAAAGTCGGGACAGTTTGTCAAGACCAAAAGGTTACGCGAGTAACGCTGCTCTGGAAGGTTCCGTACTTTACGGATTTACGGGTTATCTGGTGAAGGTAATGGTAAGAAAATAATTATTAAAGGAGCATCCACCCAGGGCTTATTCTCTGCAAGCTGTGGCTCACCACTTTCACACCTAAAGTCTAACTCTTTTGAGTGTGTTGCAGCCATTTTTTATATTCTTTAGAAAGTGTGCCAACCTTTCTGGACAAAGAAATGGTTTTAAAACATAAATGTCAATGTTCATGTGTCCACCCAGGCCCTGTAACGCTGGACCCAAACACCAGTGGTGAACAACTGATTTTATCTGAGAATTTGACGTGTTTATCGGAGAGTGCGAAATCGCTGCGGCTTCCTAGCAACCCGGAGAGGTGCGGTTGCTGCATTGTTCTCGGCCGTGAGAGCTTTAGCTCTGGGATACACAGCTGGGATGCTGAAGTGGAAGGTTTTTGGGCTCTGGGTGTGGCTGCTAGAACCAAGGAACAATCCGTCGAAATGACGTGGGGAATTTATGCGTATGGACCTGAAGATGTGATAGAACTTAATACTGAGAAGCACGTGGTAAGGCAAAGAGAATTGTTACCGAAAAAGATGAGAGTGCAGCTTGATTATGACAAAGGAATACTGTCATTTTTTGACCTTGAAAGGAAAGTATTCATACACCTGATCAAACATAGATTCACAGGCCCAGTCTTTCCATATTTCCGGGCAACTGTGAAAATCCTTCCAACTGAGGTGTCCATGACAAAAACAAAAATGACTAGTACCGTGCACGGTTCTGAACCGGTTCAAGCCGAAGCTGTTCAAGCATTAGCAGCTTTACGTGTAGCAGCCAGAACTGCTTTGGCTCGAACTGGTGCCACGCCTCCTCGCCTTGGAGTTTATTCGGACATACGCGAAGGTTCCCTGTAGCATCAAAAACTATAAATGTAATTCTGTTTGCTGTCACCAGGGGGCGCTGTATTTGAAAATGAATATTTTCATATAGACGTCTTTAGGGCCGGACTATCATCAATCCTAGGAAGTTTGGTTCAGGTCGGACCAGGATTCTCAAAATTGTAGCAGTTAGTTTTTTTGTCGCAAAAACCCGACTTTGCATCATTGCCATGGCAACACCATTAAACTATTTGTCATATTCAGCACACATCATCTACCATGTATTTTGAGTGTTTTCACCAATTTTGAGTTTGATATGATGATCTGTGTAAAAATGATTCCCAAAATCATAAATACATTTTTTTTGTGTTTTCTTTCACCACAAGGAGGCACTGTTTTCAAACTTGACAGTTTTTGCATAGACGTTATAAGAGTTTTGTTTGTCTGATGCAAAACATCAGAATTTTCTCGCCATGCGACATTTTAAAAAACTGTCCATACCTTAAGCTCCTCAACTGGTCCACAGTGACCTCACCAAGTTTGAAGATGATCGCACGAGAACTCTAGGACAAGTTGGCTGAAATACCAAAATCGCCAAAAAATGGCCGTTCAACCCAAGATGGCGGACTTCCTGTAGGATTCACAGGAAAGGCCTTATTGACTTTTTGGACCGTCCTGACATGGATAACATGTGTACCAAGTTTCGTTCATGTACGTGAAAGGCGACAGAAAGTCACCTGATGAAAGCTGATTTGCGTTTTCATAAGCCCCTCCCACATCCAATTTTCAACGCTTTTTCGCCAAACGACTTTCACACATAAATTTCCACCAGGATCGATGCGGTCGCAAAAATCTCTGAGTTTTGGGGTATGGGAAAGGCCTCAAAAACGCAATTCATTTGAGAGAAAAATATTAATAATAGTAATATTTTGCATTTCAATGGGGTTCTCTGCCCTTTGTGCTCGAACCCTAATAAATACATATATATAAACATAAATAAAACTACATAAATAAATAGTGTCACTGCAAACATGATGCTCCAATGTGTAAAAACGCCCAGTACTCCAATCAAGCAGCAGCAGTGCCACATATAAAAACCACTGCCGTCAGTTTCTATTATTATATTCACATCAGAGTGAATGTCAGTGCCATGATTGTTGGTGCCAGACGGACTGGTTTGAGTATTTTTTGAAAATGTATTCTTTGTGATTTTCACACATGACATGCGGCAGAGTTCATAAAAGCAAAGCAGAAATAAAAAGAGAGGGAGAACAACGCTGTACTGAGACGGGAGGAATGAGAGTGCTGATGAGGGAGGTTGGCCGGCGCAGGATGGCGAGACTTGTTGGAGCAGATGGGGAAATAGGAAGGCGTAGTGGGGACGCTTTACAACTGTGGCGAGCGGAGCAGAAAAGCATCTCGGACTGAAAAATGTTCAATGTTGAACCTTTGGGGAATAAAGCAACAGAAGAAAACCATGTCGGACGAGTGACACAGGGGAAAACATAACCTGGTCTGATGGATGTGGATTTCTGCTGAGGCCCAGCATGAATCCAGTCCCAGCCCGAGTTGTGTCAACAGTCCAGGCGTTGACAGGCTGATGGTGTAATTTTCTCAATGCATTCTTGGTCCCTTCATTCTGATGAGTCTGAATTGTCAACGAGTTCATCCCTTTATGTTTACTATCTTTAAAAGATTACGTCCTGAATGACCACTATGAACACAGTGAGTTCAGTGAAGGTGACTGAGGGCCTGTTAACTGCTCTCTTATTTTTATTGTGATGTTATTGATATTATTGTTATGTTATAACAAACAAATAAACAATATGAAGCAATGAGTCTGAATGTGTTCATTGGGAATCTCCAATATTCCCACAATCCCCCTGTGCGGCGACATTTCTGCCAACGTGCACACATAGCACAGGGATGAATCATAATGAGGCAATGCCTCCCATCTCCCAGTGTGTGTGTGTGTGTGTGTGTGTGCGCACCACGGACACACACTTACATGACTCCGACTGATACTGAATCTCAGTGGTATTACAGCTGGAATGCCTGCCATGTTTTTTCTGCTAATGAAAGAATGAAGGAAAACAAACAGAGGGGCCAAATTAAAAGAGAAAAAGGGAAAACACTGAGGAGAGAGGAGGAAATAAATGGGCTCTCACACAGTCTCTCCATTTCCATTTTGTACTCTCTGCATGTTTTACATCACAAGCGTTTCTCGTGGGCCAGTTTTCTCCAGGCTAATGAAGGTTGGAGATCACGGGTTTGACTGACACAACATCTGCTCAAATGTGGTTTTAAGGGGATTTTTCCCCCCCCTCTCTCTCTCTGTCCAGATTAACCATGATGAATTTTAAACTTCATAAGTCTGTCTTTGGAGGAAGCTGGAAGTGTCACGTTGAGTGATTACTCTCCCATTAATTTAATCAGGCAAAGGGTATTTTTCTGTTGACTTTTAGAATTGGACAAATCTTGTTTTTTTTAAGCTCAAATGCAACTGAGCCAATGATGTGGTCAATTTTGGATTAAAAAAAACATATTCCATGCTGTATTTACCGTCTTATTCTTGTGAAATCTAGTACTTTATCTCAAAGGAATGATTTCCTTTAGCATTTAGCATTAAGGAGCTCCTGAGGATGAATACGTCAGATGTTATTTTGCTCATAGAGCCACTTTTCTACTTATCAGATGAAATAAACACATCGTGTCTGTGCCATTTCAAAGCGCTGCGTGTTCAGTTTTGTCCCGAAACATTTGCGAGACAATTAATCACATGCTTGCGTCAGCGATGAGCCGCTTTCTTGAACTCTTGTTTGTATGGAACGTGCGTTACGTGTGAATTTACTCCATATACTTCCGCGTGAATGAATGAATGTATGAATGAATGAATGAGGCGTGTGGGAGATCAAAGGCTGGACAAGGAAGAATGACAACATGGCTCTGAACTGGAGCCAAAACAGTAGGCCGATATCAAGTTTAGAGGAAAACAAGAGAGACAAACGGAGTGATGGGAGAGATGTGCCAACTGCCTGTAGGCTTTAGACACAAGACATACATTTACTTTGTCTGTCTGTCTGTCTGGACGAGAACCTTGTGTGTGGTTTGTCTTGGCTTGGCTTCTGAGGGGAAGACGACGCGTGTGTGTGTGTGTGTTGAGGAGTAATTTGCAAATGAACATGGTGGACCGGACAGAAGTGTTGATAGAACAAGAGAAAAGTTTTTCGAATGAGATTCAAGTGAAAAACACACCACAGTACTGCGTGAGTTGGTTAAGTTTAGTGCAGTCTGTGTACATGGTGTAGTGCACAGATACAAGAACACACGTGCACGTCTTATGTGGTTGTTTTTCCATCTGCTCCTTGTTTTCAGGTCCCGTCTGGTCACTTTTTTAACTGGTGTTGTTGAGGTCTGGATATCTTCAAGAAACAGGATTCCATGTGTATGATGTTGTCATCTCTCTCCCTCTCTCCCTCTCTCTCTCTAGTTATTATTCCGTTTGGCATTTATGTTTCGTTTGGAGGCAATCATTGAAGAATTTGAGGAACACGTGTCCTCTGCAATCACAATCATGAAATCCCTGCTGGCCTCAGACACGCGCACGCACACGCACACGCACACACAGACGTATATGTAGGCCTGATTACCACTCAGCCTGGTCTTTATAATGTTATAGATGCAGATTGAGCATGTCAGTCAGGACCTCACAGGAGGATTGTGGGAGAAGATGATGAAGGAGGGAGGGAAGGACAGGAGAGAGAGGGAGAGAGAAAGTGAAAACCTGCTTCTCAGAAACAAATAAAACATAACGTTTTTTATGAATGAGGTCTGCTTTTGTTAACAAAACACAAAGCATTTCATTAAAGCTGCCTCTCCCCCTCTATGACACACACACACACACACACACACTGGCTGGCTTTGATGGTCAAGTGCTGTGATAAAGTGCTGTCTGCTGTTTTCTCACTTGCTAAGCCCCCTGAGAGTAGATCAATACTCACTCAGCGTCAGGTTACCACTAATGTCTTCATGTTTTTAACCAGGCAGCATGTGTGTGTGCGTGTGCGTGTGCATGTGTGTGTGCGCATCTGCCCCTCGTATGACCCAAGATATAATTATCATTAAATGTCAATAAAGGCCGATAGGACGAGCCAGTCTCTGCAGATAGTCATCAAAGGCCTGACGCACAGCGCCCCCTAAGGACACCTATTAGAAATGGCATTGGAAATGGAAGTAAGATGGACGTACCTGTGTGAGAGAGTTTGAGAAGCCTCTTCTGTCATCTGCTTCCGTCAACACTTATGTTGCTGTTAACGCCTTTTGTCTCAGTCTCATAAAGACCAAAACTGATAAAAACAAAAATATGTGTACACAGTAGTTTCTCTTTAAAATTTTAAATGAATTAGTTTGTCATATTTAACCCAGGTGCAAATCAAAGTGTATAAAGTCAAAAAGGTGCACAATATTAGCAACAGCACGACCCACGACGCATGGTCAGTGCTACTGTAGGAATTTATGTAGGAGTATTTGAGGGACAGTGAGAAGTGTTTGTCTAGTTTTTCTCTGTGACACTGGCTGGGCCACGAAGAGGTTGCTTTTTGGGCCACATGTTGCCCACGGGCCACCATTTGAATAAGGCTGGCTGGAGATGTATAACTTCATTTCTAAGTGACAGGCTGAGCACAAGTTTTGTGAGTAATAACACTCCCAACATGGAATTTTTTCATGATTTATGATTTGACGTCTTGCGTTTTTTTCTCTTCTACGATTTGCTGCCGCCACTAGACCACATTCCCACGTCTCAGCATTCATGTTGGCTATGATTTGTTTAGCCCTCTAAATAATAAGACGCATGTTTTATGAGACAGTGACTTCTTTTAAATTGATAGGAATAGTAAACAGGAAGGGAAATAAACTCTTAAACTTGAAACTGCTGCAGCTACAATGCAGAATCTTTATATTAACAAACAAAAAGTGTTTTCATCGTGCTCCGCCCTCCTCTCTTTCACCTCCACCTCTCTTTATCCATTCCCTCATCTCGCCATCCCAATCAATCTCTCCCACCCCTCCCTCACTAATGCACTCTTTTATGTGCTCTCCTATTTCTCCCTCTCTCCCTGTCGCCCTCTCTGCCTCACCCTGATGTCTCATGGAGCTTTTGTAGGCCCTCTACATTTTTGGGGGTAATGTGATCCCCCCCCATTTCTCCCCAGGGTGGTCCGCTCCTCTCATTCAGACAACAAGCCCGGGCTGAATGGAGCTGGCAGCGAAGGGAGGGAGAGAAAGAGAGAGAGAGAGAGAGAGAACAAGACTGGAGGAGAGGATGGAGAAAAGGTAATGGGTATGTAAAGCAGCCATTTAATCTCACCCTTGTTCATTCATATCTTCCATAAATAAGGTGTGTGTGTGTGTTAGTTTTGTACCTGTGCCATCTGTTTAGCCATACACATTCAGCAGCTGCCATTGCGACTCAGAATGTCGCAAAGTCCCAAAGCAACATATCTATTCAAATCGACTTTATAAAAAATATGTATTCAAACTTAATGTCCTTGCAGTAGCAGAATAAGCTGAAAATATGTCATTGAAGTTGTAAAGTGTGTAACTTTTTCAATTTAAACAAATGCCTGCCACGCCACGGTGTTTTCGCATCTGTGATGACACAGAGCGGTGCATTTTACGTCACGACTGACCGAAGAGGAAATCAGGTTGAGCTGTTGCCCCCTAGTTCTCCGAAAGGTTGTGAGCTAACAAAACAAATGTTGAAAGAGAACTGTTGGGAAAGCGTCATTCTTTCACGAAAGCTCTGCAGGCTCACCCGAGGTGTGGCGTGACAGTGACAGTTACACACCGGAGCTTTAATATACACAAGCCTATTGAGAGCCTGTCAACAATGACATATTTACACATCATTTAGAGTCATCGTTATGGCAACCTGATAAATGCATCGCTTACTGTCGCTCTGTTTTTGACGCGTCCATCTACCTCCTCAGCGGCTACATCTCCATCTACTTCTAACTGTCTTTACTCTGTGTGCTGCTGCTGCTGTGCAGCTGTTGTAACTGCTATATGCTGAAACTGCCATATGCTGTAGCCTGTAGCATGAAGCAGTTTTATCCTCCTTTTATTCAACTGAAGACAGCTGCCCACTGCTGTTTGAAACCAGGTTGACGACAATAGTTTAAAAGGTGAAGGTATAGCAGAGGAAATACAGTCAAGTGACAATGTCATGGCGGTTCATCGCCATGAAATAGACTATTAATCGATTACTAAATTAATTGGCAACTATTTTGATAATCGATTCATCGGTTTGAAACTTTTTTCATGAGTAAAGCAAGATTTCCGATAGTTTAAGCTTCTTAAGTGTGAATATTTTCTTCATTTGTTTGCCGTGGATAACAAAGAAATCCTTAAAAGTGAATTTGAGAACATCATCATTTCCAACACTCTTTTCATGTGATCTAATTTATTATACTTTACAAAGAAGTCAATGTATATAAAAGAGTAAGTAGGTCTCTTTGGCTCATATTCAAGACAAGAGAGACATGGGAGTCAGAAAATTGCATTCCAAAGTTCTGCCAACAGTTTGCACTGGCTCTTTTCTTAACGGCTGAAGCTCCTCCAAGTAGAATATTTATAGCATTTTAAAGAAGGTGTTTCTCCGGTTGGATCCAGCACTGTTTCCACTCTGCTCTGTGCTCTCCTAACCTTGAATTCACTTTGACACTAAGTACACATACAGAGGTAGAAGATCACTATCTGTGAACGTCCTCTGTGTAGTCTTATTAATCTGGCTCCTCATCATCTCTCTCTCTCTCAAACACACACACTCACACACACACACACACACAAACACACACACACACACACACACACACACACACCTTCACATACCACTGCTGTGCCCCAGACAGCCCTGCACAATGTGGATGCCCCAAGGGAGCTTGGGTAACTCAGTCCCTTCTATCTGCCAACTGCTGTGTCACAAAGAAACTTATGTTACACACGCACCACACACATGTTTGCGCTTCATTCATAGTGAGGACACTCATAGACATAATGCATTCCCAAGCCCCTTACCCTAACTTTAACCATCACAACTAAATGCCTAACCAATTTTAACCCTAACCCTAAAACCAGGTCTTAACCCCCCCAAAAACCAAAATGTCCTCACTCCATATGGTTCATGCAATGGTTGGTCCTCACATAGCAACAAGTACAAGAACACACACAAAAGGTCTGACTTCCATTCATTTGGACGGACTATCCAAAGCAGCAAATGCCTAATCCTAACCTTCTTAATCCAAAATGCAACTCACATCTTAATCCCGTCTTTTTTTTTAAATACAAAAACACAGAGATATGTTTATAACCAGTGTTAAACACATGCATAACTGTCCTGCCGTCTGTGTCACTTTACTGTAAAATGTTCTCATGTCAACTGCAGGTTGAGAATGATAAAGTGTTTTTCACATGACCTTTTGAATTCTTTGTCTCTGGTTTTCTGTTTTCCTTGTTTCCTGTTTTATTTTGTACTTCCTCCTAGTGTGTGTGTGTGTGTGTGTGTGTGTGTGTGTGTGTGTGTGTGTATTGTTTAGTATTTCTTCCTGTTCTGCTTTGCCCATGATTATGCAGCCTTTTTTTTTTTACTTTGTTTTAATAACCCTTTAACACCTAAGCCTTCTTTTTCACTTATTCCAGAATAACCCTCAATATCTGGCAGTTCTTTACAACTTGCTGCATGTTAAAATAGTGCATTAACAATTTAAAATGAAGAAAATGTTTTATTTAGAAAAAAACACTATAGTTTTACATGGACGCCAGATTGTGTGTGTTATATATTTTTATGTCCACTGCAGACACTCATTTTACTTTTCCTCCAGTCGAGACATGTTTTAGAGCAGTACTGAGGCTTTTTAGCTTTGGTAACATTCTGACATAAAGCAGCTGTAGATTTTCAGAGCATAAAATTCATTCATTCATCTTCTACTGCTTTATCCTCCACATGAGCTGTAGCCCAGCTGACATAGGACGAAAGGCGGGGGTACACTCTGGACAGTCCATCACAGGGCCACATAGAGACAAACAACCCACACGGGGAGAACATGCAACCTCCACGATGAAAGGCCCTTGTTCCGCCCAGGTCATGAACCCTCATGCAAAGGCAAGAGTGCTAACCACTACACCAACCGTGTGACCCGCCTGTAATTCAATTCAACATTTCCCCTCATTTCTGACACATAGACAAATGTTATTTCTTACATATAGCACCTTTAACCAGGTACTTGACAAGGTCAGTGTTTCTACCAGAAAACTTCCTACAGAGGTAACATACACTCAAGCGCACGCATGCACGAAAAAGAGATGCACACACTCACTAATTATACAACACATGCAGATGCACACATACTTGATGCTGCACATATTCATGTTCCTGTCTTACACACACACATAAACCTTCAGCAGACATTAAGTCAAGTCTCTCTTACTGCTGCCTCCAAACTGGAGCTGATCAAGAGAGAGGAGGGGATTAAAGAAAAGTGAAACCAAGCTAATGTCCTTACATACCATCAGGGGAGCTTTGAGGCCTCACACATGGCCATCTAAGCTCCAACAATGCGCAAAGTTACTTCAAGGACACCGTGATTTTTGTCACCCCGGATTAAACGACTTTTTGATTTTTAATTTTAAAAAGTCCACGTGTTTAAATTAAAAAAAAAATCTTTTTATCCTCACTTGTCACCTCTCACGGCGCAGAAGCCTTTAAACTAAGTCTTTGTGTGTATGAGCGCGCGGTGTGCTTGAGTTGGAGGAGGTTGTTGTTATTGGCCGCGGCGCTCAGGTTCAGCTCCAGTTTGGCTACCAGCTCCAGACCTCAGACACATATGCAGTGGTTGGTTGAAGTGCATGGAGGGAATGTGTGGTCACACCTGGGAATGCTCTTTCAGCTGACCTGCCTAACGTTCTCTCTCTCTCTCTCTCTGCATCATTTCCTTTTTCTAGAGGTGGAAAGACACAAATTACCTTCAGTTTACTTATATTTAAACCCAGTTTTACACGTGTGGATGTAGTACATTAAATAGTTCTTCAACAATGGCCCTAAACAAGTACATATTCATTAGGGGCTTAATAATAACAGGATATACAGACAGAATATAAATGTGTCAGGTTTGGTCTCATAACAATAACTTTCCTTTTTCGTAAAAACACACCCTCTTACATACTATTTGATTTTTACATTTTCAATTCAATAAAGTTCCACTTACTGACGTCCCCGCCAACTGTTAGGTGAGAAGATTGACAGCCCTCGTATGTTAGTACAGTAAATATTATGCTGCAGCCAGCAGCTGGTCAGCTGAGTGGAAACATGGGGGAAACAACGGGGCCTGGCTCTGTCCAAAGGAAATAAAATCTGCCTACCAGCACCTCTAAAGCTCACAAATTAACACATTAGATTTTTTTCAAAAAAAACCCTCTAGTTAAATATAATTTGAGGTTTTATTTCCAGTCTTTAAACTAAGTTAGTTCAGCCTCATGTTCAGGAAAATATTAAACTCTTCTCATGTGTCGCTATAGTGTGTTTTCCAAAATGTCAGACTACTCCTTTTTATTACGCACAGTTAAGTCCAAAGGTTTGAGACCATGTACCCAGAAATGATTTTATTAGAAATCGTCCATTTATTTTTATCTGTATCGTGTAAAGTCAGCACATGTCGTCTTTTTTTTCACCCCCTGAAATAAAGGCAATATCCCTTTATTGGTAATACTCACATTTCATCTTTCAAGAGTACACACACACACACACACACAAAGCACAGGATCCATATTGCAGGCTGGCACCATAATGCATAGGATGCACATAGTTTCAGTGTGAATTTTAATTCTGATTTGATTGGAATTAAAGTGGTTTTAAGCCAGAGTTAATAGGTTTAGTCGGACTCTAATCCTGGTTTAATGAAGGCCTTGGTTGGGCCTGCCCACCCCCCCTTTTTTTCATCTTGGACTTCAGCCCATCATAATCCAAGTAGTGAATTAATCACCCACTTTTGGGCAAGTGGAGGACGTGTGTGTGAGTGTGTGTTAGAAAAGAAACAATAACATGGTTTTTCTTATGATTATTGTGATCATTGTATCTTGTACAGTTTGCTTGGGTCATTTTTTCTTTTTTTGCTTTCTTGTGTTCATGTTTGTGTGTGTGTGTGTGTGTGTGTGTGTGTGTGTGCGTGTGTGCATGCATTCTTCACTGTGCTCACTCTGGTACATGCTCGGTCGCTCCCTCGCTCTCCATCCCTATGTAACTAGAGCCATCCTTCCCCTGTCAAAAATAAAAATCATTTGTCCGCTGCACGAGTGTGTCCATTAAATATGCATGGTGGAGGGAACTGGGGGCCGCGGGGGAAGAAAGCCGATACTCGTCTCTCCGGAAGGGCATCAGAGTACCAAGGTGGACAAATGGCATCGAGAGGAAAACGGATGAGATCGAGAGGATGAGTGAGGGTTGAAGTAAATTTCGGGTGCTTTTTACCCTCCACCGACACCAGCACCCCCCCCCCAACTGTAAACTCACTCACAACTTCCTGAGAAGGCATTCGACTTTTGGGGATCCATTGACAGTGTCTCCCTCTCTCACCCCAGCGATACAGAGACACAAACACTGTGTTCGACAACTAAGAAATGCATCGCGTGTGATTTAAAGGCAGCGGCCTGAAATATGAGAGGAAACAACACACTGTGCTGAGCAAGAGACCCCCCCCAAGGATTTTTTTTTCCCCTCATAAAACTGAACTTCCTCTACATTTAGAAATAGATTTTTTATAGAGTTCATATAGTGTTGCTTAGTTCTCCTCCCCAAAGAGTTCTCCTTGTCCCTCACTCACAACGGCTCTCAGCATTCTTCATTTTTATCATTGAAGGGCTGAAACTTCCTCTGTCTATAGAGCAAGTTTAAGAGCTTTGTTGATTATTGTCGTACAAATGAATTCAAAGTTGGCACCGTCACAAGAGCTTGCTTGTCTGACGTGTGTCAGTCTGTGTTCTCAAAATAAAGTAGAATTTGACATAAGAACTCATTAACTGCTGCTAACTGTGGGCCTTGTGTCATTTAAAGATGCGGTTAACAACAAACACGATACATTTTCAATGACCTTTTCCTCACTTTAAGTCGAACTTTTACGGTTCACTAATCTCCAAAACCAAGCACTTGGCTGATATTATGTCATAATTTGACTCAAACCCCTGTGAGATGACGCGAGGGAGTTTGTTGACAACTACAAATATGGGGTGAATGGAGGATCACAAGGTTTGAGATCAATTTAATTCGACTGGACTCAAATCCTCCTGCTCTGTTCCTGTTTTCTTTTCAGCTGTTCTGATGTGTGGTCTGTTTTGCCTCTCGTTTTAATAAACCTTTGTCAGTGTGTACTTGTAGTAGTAGAACCTCTCGGACTGTGCAGTGGAGAATTGCTTCACTTGTGTGTGTGTGTGTGTGTGACTGTGGTATTTCATGTTGGCGTTGAACTCATGTGCGACGACCGCACACTTGCGTAATTCTTGCATCCGCACATTTTTGATCGACGAGTGTAAGAAACATCTTATCTGTTTTCTCACGTCGCCATTTCCTTTTTCATCGGGCGGACTGTGTCGATCTTTTGCTCCCCTGCTTCCTGTCTTTTGGGACTCACTGTTTTCTTTTCTTGGCCCTGTCCATCTGCTTCTTATAACACTGAGGCAGTCGGATCTGGTTTTGCAGAACCCCATGAAAAAAAATCTGACATTTATTCACGTACAACCAAAATAGTCCCCTTTTCTCCATCAAAATAACCCACGAGTCAAGAGAGAATCCTGTGTGAGCACTGTTCCAGTGGGGTGGTCAAATCTGGACCCAATTAAAATGGGGACCCCCTAAATTTCCTTCACACCCAGCTTGAGGAAGACCCCAGATTAGAGGAATATTTTCCTTATTGCCGACTTAACTTTTTGTGAAATTCCATTGGATAATAATTGAGCCCATGTGTGCTTTGTATTCCGGGGTGTTCCCATTTTTTTGGTGGACTTAAAAATGCCATGTTCTTACAGACACAGACACAGTTTTGACAAATCAATTTTTTTCCTCTTCTTCTTCTTTCTCCTCCTCCTCCTCCTCTTCTTTTTACTGGGTTTTCACCGCAATCCTTGGATCGTTGCTTGGAATTAATAGAAAAGGGGGATTTCCACCCCCTTTAAGTCTTGGTCAGATTTCCATGTGGAAAGAGGCGGGGGCTTAATTGAGATCAAATAAACAAAGTCACCTGTGAATGATTTCAGCCTATAATGAGACACATGCCTGCTTGTTCAAACATACGCACGAGGCCGTGCACGAGCCCGTGCACGCTCGCTGTCCTTTATTTGATAAGCACTAAAGCAGGTGTTTGTATCTCATACCTTCACAAATACACACACACACACATCAAGGCTTAGCCACGGCTTCTAAGACTCAACAGTGAGAGCTTGTGTTCTGCTCCCCTATGCAGTGACCCATCATCCTCCTGCTCCCTCTGGCTTTGTGAGTGTTCTCCTCTAACCAGGAATGAATAGCCACTTGTTAAATAAACCCACGGACGCTGCTTGGGTATCATAGTTGTCTGCACAGTATTATTTTAAGTGGTAATATTAAGAAAAGCATCAGGACGCCGTCTGACTCTCGGCTCTTTTCAGCAGACGGTGCTCGACCTGCGACTGGTCCGTGGAGGACTGTGGGAGTCGGACTTTGATTCATGTCTTCCTAATTGTAATAGACCTGAATCCTCTTAAAACAACACTGGGGTAATTCTTGTGCACACAGACACACACAGAGACAGAGACACACACATGAATACACGCGCACAGAGGCTTGTGTGCACGCACACGTACTCTACACACAGGTAATTGTGCCCACCTGGGAAAACATCATTTAGTCAGTCGCCCCTTCCTTCTGCTAACACTGCTCTTGGATATGTGTGTTTGTGTGTGTGTGTGTAAAAGCGACCTTCCTCATCCATTTCTTGCTCTTTCATCCCAAATTGCATTTGACTATTAACACTCCCTAAGCCCTAAACCATCCAATTACAGCACTATATTTTATAAGCTCACCAGTTCAAGGCTTCAGGGGGAAATGACTGTTTCTTTATGCCGCCTCAACAACTGACTAGGTTGTGCTGGTAAAACCGACCATCTGTCTTTACTCCTCCAGATATCACAGTTCATTTGAAAAACAGCCTTTTGCAGTTTCTTCTCATCTCACTCACAGGACTAAAGCGCACAATTCAAGTCCATATGTATATTAGTGATTTTAATTATTGTAACTCAATCACCACAGCGCGGGCCCGACAGCCACCGTGTTTAGGTCAAATTCCTTCACAGTCTGCTGAATGTAAAGTAATGCAAGCGGCGTAAATCTGAGTGTGTGTGGAAGCGAGGACTTCAAGGGAAGAGACACAAAAACCTCTTTGAGCTTACGTCTGTTGGGTTTCGCCGTGGAAATGTATCGTTCTCCACTGGTGTGCAGCACCAGGAGGAGGAGGAGGAGGAGGATCATGGTTAAAGCCATTGGAGCAGGATGGATATTCATCTGTTCTACTTGTCTGCAGCACAGCTATGTGTTGGTGTTTTTGTGACGGAGCAGAGGTCCTGTTTTCTGAGCTTTGATGTGAGCATATGATGAGTGTCAACATTTTTATCAAATTCATCAAAATCTACCTTCCTACCTACATGCCTAAAGATTACATGATTCAGTGAATACTTTTTGCATTACACTTACTTTATAAGACACTTAAATGCCAAATGTTTGTATCCAACTTTTTTTCCATATTAGGAATAAGCACGGAAAGTGTGTGTGGGAGATGAAGAAAGAGACCTGGCACCGTCCACGTCCTCAACATTGACATAAAGGCCAGAGGTCTCATGGCAGACACCTGCTGTGCTCCTTTTAATAATCACTAGCCGATGCCAACAATGACACACGCAGGCGTGGGAGCGTGCCAGTGCACATGGGTAGGTGAATCTGGACAGGCTCCAGCAATCCCTGGCATCTCCTCTGCTCTGCTCTGCTCTGCTCTGCTGGCCGTGCCAGGCTGCCCGGGGGCCGCGAGGCCATCTGACATGACCTGACACCACTGTCAGCTGTTGCCTGTTGCCCAACCTCAGTCATGTAAGTGCATCTGCCAATTGTTTAAAGGAGTGATGGACGCAAGCGTAATCACTTACTGTGTCTTAATCACTTATTCGTGTCAGACCGCTCCTCAGCTCGGCGACCTCTCGACCTCTAACTGAGCTCGTGCTAATGTCTGCTCTGTGTCGTCGTCGCGTATCGTCATCTTACATTGTCTGTGAATCTGAACCAAGCAGTGCTGCGTTTAATTAACTGCTACTTTTCTTCATGTGACACTGAGCCAAACCCTCTATTTCACTGCTTTTCAGGACGGCCACATATTTTAATCCGTAGGGTATCCTTTGCTGCCATCTAGTGGTTTAAATCGACAGTGGACATCAGTCACTGAGGTTTGGGGAAAGGCTGAATTCATCCACCTCATTATTCTGTCATAGAAATGATATGTAAGGCTGATATGAAATCTGAAATCAACCAAGGAATTACAACTGTGACTTGTCCTGTTAACTGTAATAATGGTTTTTCAATTATATATTGAAAATGAAATGTATCTGTGTACTTTCCATCCTCAGACTGTTGTCTATACTGTAATGGCACCTTATATAGAGTGGAGTATGAGCACCTTCATAGTGACATCATTTTAAAGTGGTGAATATTTTTTATTTAACTTATTTTTAAATGTCTATAACTATATTCCAACAACAAGAATGAATCTATCAGTCTAATAATAGTAATATTTATTATTATAATGATAACAATTCCATTTAAAAAAGATATGCCCAGAGTAAGCAAGTGATAATCACATCCTGTGATTGACAACAGGAAAAAAACAGGCACAAAACAAAAGCAAAAATTCAAAACAATAAAAAAAGCACAGATGCAAAGACACACAAAAATACAAAGTTCTTGCTGCTACTCTTAAAATAGAAAAGAATTAAGTCTAACGTATTGTTATGTTCCTTTTTGGGTTTACAGGTTCATGCTGACCTGTTCACTGACCAGACTGGCACCAAGTGAGTCTGACTTTTGGACATAGGTGAGGATGCTGAGAAACGTGGTGGAGGAGCAGAAGGTGAAGCTGAGGAGGACGGAGGCCAGATTAAGGGAGGCGGAGAAGCAGCTCACTGAAGACTGAAGGGAGATCACACTGCAATGGAGCTGACGACTCAGAACCAGTGAGCAACAAGTGATGGACCTGAGGAACAGACGCATGGACCGGAGGAGATTTGAAGAGCTGAAGGTTGGTCACAAAAATCATGAGCTACAGCCCTTATAAGCAGGATGTATAACCTACAGACTCAGAGCACAGTTCAGTTTTGTTTTTATTTTATCCAGCAACTGACATTGCATACTTTGTCCAGAAGATGGCAGTCTAAATGGCCAAACGTACAGACATGCTTTATGGAAGAGTGACCTTTTACCTTTTCTACTATGAGAAAACACATCAAACGTTCAGTTTACTACATTTAAATAAAAATTAGAGACGCATGTTTCCATCTGATATCACTATTGTGTGTTGATATGGAAAAACAAACCGAGAATGAATGTAAAATTCTATTCTATTATGACAAACAGCGATGCCATTTTAAAGTATGTGCTGCATGTGTTTTTGACAAACAATGAGGGCAGAAGGACAATGTGATGGGATCAGTTGGAACACGGGTGGTTGCTGTCCTCCCCTCGGTCTGTGGACCTTTTTCACATTTTGGGCAGATGTCCAACAAAACAATTAGCAAGTATGGGAATCCCGGCACTGCTCTCATACTGACCCATCCCTCCCTCCCTCCCTTCTCTATCTCTCATCCTCTACCGTTCACTGCAGCTGGCCCCAGGAGGGAGGAGGCCAAGTTTATTTTCTCCACGGTGGTCCCTTTGGGGTGGCGGCGAGGCCTCTGCCACGCTGCCGCTGATGTATTAGGTGCGGGTCCTTCAAGAGATGTCGGTGGGACTCTTTCTTCTTTTGCACTAAGTCTCATTTCTTTCATTTTTTGCATGAAATGAACGAGTGCACAGAGTCAGATCGTGTCCTTCCCATAGTTAACTGAAGGAAGAGCTGAGTGTGACTGATGAATGCTGATAATTGTGGAGATGATAATGATGAGGGTGAAGCTGGAAAAGCCCAGAGGACCCTTTTTACAAATGGGTCATGTTCCTTCAACTTGTGTTTCTAAATAATATATAAAAAAAAGTTGTTGTTTTTTTACTTTATATTTCAATGACTCAGTGTAAAGAAACCTGCAAATCTAGGGACATTTGCAATTTGCTCAAAGCACTATGATATTAGAGGATTAAGCATTTTTTCTTAATGATTATCTAATAATCTGACCATAAGGATACAGGCATGTTTCAGTGTCTCCAGGTGGAGTGTTTACACCGAGCCTCTTTTAGGTTTACGCCTCTGGATGTGAAAATGAATGTTGTGACATTCGATGGCAAGACAAGAGGGAGAAAAAGAGAGAGCAACGGAAGTGGCGAGACACCTACATGGTCTATACTCTTCTTTACTTTCATCCCAATAAGAAAGAGGGGGGAGAAAGAGAGAGAGAGGGAGAGGCCTTGTGTCAGACTGCATAAATAACTGTCGACATGGTGTAAACACAGCGGTCATAACCCGAGCGAATTAAAACAACTGCTCTGGGCGGGATTAAAGCTCAGCAGCACGCAGGTTTTCTAGCACTTGAAGAAAACATCTTCAAATGCTGTCTCACTTTTCCACGGTATTACAATAAAGAGACAGTGAATTAAGTAAGACAAACAACGTGCTTTCAAATTCTGACTTGTTTAACCTACAAGAGAACTCTCTGCCTATTAAGGCCTCCACATATAATCTTTGAAGGCAAGAGTTTGTTTATGTAGTGACAACCACGTCTTACTGTTATCTCTTAGAAACAACAGAGGGAGACTTATCTGTGCTTCGTTGGTGCTCAGGTTCTGCTGCTCTGAAGGAGTGGAGTGACGAGAGACGGTGCCAGGTCAAAGTGTTGGCCCACACATACACACACACACACACACACACATAAAAATAAAAACAAAAAATAAAAATAAAAACAAAAAATAAAAGAAAGAGGGGAAAGAACACATGCAGCACACAGAAGTGATACAAATATATTTTTATATACATGTTAATCTGTACAACCATTGGAGACAGTGGACATGCATGTGCACATCCATCAAAATGCAGCTGCCAAATGGGCCTGCATGAATTATGTAAAAAAGAAAAAGAAAAATGCCTCTGCAGAGTATTTTTTAAAAAAAATAAGCTATTTAATGCACGCTGTTTATCTTTGAACCAGCAAAGACACGAACGAGAGACAGGAGTGCATTTAAATAAAGTTCAGCTTGTTTTACAGGAACGAAGGGAAGAGGACGCACTCTTCCGTTATTCCCACTCAAAAATCTGCGGAGATGACATTTCAGACACTGGCGTTTGTTTGTTTTTTGTTTTTTTTTGCTTTGTCTTTCTTCGTATACGAGTCATTGTTCCCCCTTTGAAACGTGGCCTGGCGCTCGGGTGCATCAGGATGCAGTTGTGCCACATAACCTCGTTGTGTTCAGCATCTCCTTCAACTCGTTCTCCGGTTTGCCAGCCACCATGAAAGGCCACGTCTGCGGAAGGAAAACACAAACAAAAACATTTAAAATTAAATATTGCACAATGCGTTCAAATCAAATCACACTTTTAAATAATAAAACACCCCCAAACATTCACTCTGTATTGTAGAATATTGTAGAATTTCATAGTATCATGCCCTATATAATATTTAATCGATCATATCAGGGGCAGATTTTGTTAAAACTGGGTGAAAGATGCAGCAACATAAATTAAAAAAGTTTAAACGTATGCACCTGCTTTACTTGATGATTACGCACGTGTGTGTGAGGCCTTGCAGGCCATTTCAAACCCTGAGACTGCAAAGTCTATTAAAAACAAAAGTTCTTACATCAAAAGCTTACTAATCGAATGTCTTGGAGAGAGCAGCCCTTGTATTATTCCCTTATAATTTAACAAATTAACTCATTTGGAAGAGATAAAAAAACACATCCAGTGGTTTATCTCCCACTGGATCATCTCACCAGGTTTACTGGATGAATATATCCGTTCTCGTATTTGTCGTTGGCGAGTATCTGCCGGAGGTGCGCGATGTAACTGGACGCCAAGCGCAGCGTGTCCAGTTTGGAGAGCTTGGTGTCCGATGGTACCCACGGTAGAGACGTCTTCAGCCGGGAGAAGGCTTTGGACAGGACGCGCATCCTCGCTCTCTCGCGCGCGTTGGCCGCGTTCCTCTGCACCTGCTTGCCCTCCTGCTGTGCCCCACCCTTACGTGCCTTTTTCCGGGACGCGGTCTTCCTCCTCTTGCCCGGCGCGATCCTCTGTTCGTCGTTTGCGCACGGGCCCTCGCAGTTGGAGCTCTCCTCTGTGCTCTCGTTGGAGTCTTTGCCGGAGGAGCCAAACTTCAGGATGCCGTCCAGGAGCTCGTCGTCGACGTCACTGAGAGACCCGGTGGACATGGTGAACCGTCTCCGACTTGGAGCGAGCTGACTCAAAACATGGGAGCGGGGAGCTCAGGCTGGACACGGTTTGGTAGACACACGCGTGGGTGATGTGTTCGTGGACTGCAAGCCGTGCGTGAAGGAAGAGACTTTTTTATCTCCATGAACAGAGAGGGCGTAACCTCATGCTGGGAGGAGAGACACGGGTTCTGATCTCACTTGGTTTCCAAAAAAAAAAAAGAAAGAAAAAAAGTAGATGTTTTATATGTATGTATTTTATTACATTTTTTTTTATCTTTATTCTTCAGATTGGAAGGATTATTGTTTATAGGGTTAAGATTGGGTCCTTGGACCTTGTCTCTTTTGAATGATCTACCCATTTAATACAATGAAAAATAAGAATAAGATATGCTTCAATTCTGTTTATCAAACTAATACCTGGATAAACATTACTCATAGGCTGACTCTGCAAGTTTCTACAAAAGTACTGTATAAAATTGTCGTTTTTTTTAATTCATGCTACCCAAGAAATATTCATAAAAATCTTTATCAGGGGACTTTATCTGGCCAAAAGGGAACAGAGCAGGTACCTAAGCACAAGTCTATCTGTGCACGTCCATGGTCTGGACCTATTTTTCCCTCTTTTTTATAACCTTGAAAAATAAATAAAACAACATTCAACCCAGGGCCCATAACCAAAATATAGTTCAGAATAAAATAAATGCCAATAAAATCTCAGCATTAAGGGTTTTGCTGCATTTTAACATTTGTCAAAGACTGTGCCAAATGTGACTTTGACTTCCCAATCGTCATATTCTTACACACACTGTAGTTTAGATGCCACCTCTCAGTGTTTCGCCTCGTCACACATCTCGCCACTTAACAGGATAAAGTGCAAGGACAGGGGGCGTCACGTCTCGAATCACAAACTGGCGCCTCGTTCCCCTCTGATGTAATGGATACCCAGCAGCACCCACAATCCCCTGTTTGGCCTTCCACATCATTCCACACTGATGCTCCATGCACCGGTCCAAACAACACAAGTCTCTGGAGCTGAGTGGAAAAAACACGTGTTTGTGGATCGTGTGTGACTTCTTCACAAATTGTATTTTTCCTCTATAAATTTGTTGCGTTAAACAATGAGCTGTGTTGCATGATTGTGAGTAACTGGAAGCTGCAGATGTGTGTGTGTGTGTGTGTGTACGTGTGTTTATGTGTACCTTTGCCTGCACAGCTGAAGTGTGTGTGTGTGTGTGTGTGTGTGTGTACGTGTGTTTATGTGTACCTTTGCCTGCACAGCTGAAGTGTGTGTGTGTGTGTGTGGGGATAAGAGGTGTGTGTCTCTTGAGAGCTGACCTACCACCCCTTTGCTTCCGGTGTCACAGAGCATCCAAACAGACACCACTATTACATTTGATCCACTTTAATGACACAGTGAAACACAGCTTTGTCCGCGAGGTTACTTCAATTTAAATTGTGAAGATTTAAATTTCAAAATTCCTACCACTTAATGATGAAAGAAACACAGTGTTTGTGTAAAGAAGGTCCCTTAACTCTGCCTTAAGAGCGATAGAAGGAGGAAGAAAGGTGAGGGGATGGAGGGAGAGGAAGAAGGCCGCTCAATCTCCTGGGTGGGCTGGAAATCAAAGCACTCAGTGGAAAAGTAATAATAGAGTCTGTTAGATTGATGAGCACCTCTGAAATACATGGATACACCAGATAGTAAGAAAGAGAGAGAGTGAAGCGGAGGCAGGGAAACTAAAATAGCTCAGGGCCTTTTTCCTTCTTTCTCTTCCACATTTATAACACAGGTCCGATGGGATACTGTCATAAAGACTTTAAATCTCATAATAAAAAAGGAAAATTAAAATGTACCTCACTGTGCCAAGCCTGATAAATCAGCAGCGTTTTAAAACAAACGTTCATATAAATGATAGAAGGGCACAAGTGTAAAGGAAATCTTTCCAATGACCATTTTCCCTCGCAGAGTTGTGGTCACACACACACACACACACATGACATGAGGCAACAGGTGGAGGGGAGGGAGTGGGAAAAGTGGAGGGAGAGAGGAAAAAAAGAGGGGACCCCGGCAGTTAGAGAGGGACATGCTGCTAATTAGCCGGTTTGAGGTCAAAGGCTAGGCTGGCGGTGTGATGTCACCATGAAGGGACGGGTTCCAGATGTTGCTCGCAGGGCCACCGAGAGGGGAGGGGACACCTGATTCCTCGGGGTCATTATCATTTCTCACACACATGCACAACAAACATTTGGTGGTGACATATGCCCAGAAACAGAGGACGATCGGATCCGCCACGGTGACCACAATCCCAGGGATCCTTCCTGACAATGTTTTCCTGTTGGTCCTTGTCCGATATTTTTGTTTTACTTGTTAACATATGGTCAAAAGTTGTAATTAGTGCAGCGACAGTGCCTCACGCGGTCTCTCAAGAGGTTGAAAAGAACAAAAGTCTGATTTGTTTGGTGCCACATGTGTAGGGGCATCAAAAATCTGTCCATGGTATAACAGCTTTTCCCTTCACTCAGTCAAGTCTTTAAAATGTGAATCAGGTGCCAAAAATACACAATAGCTTTTCAAGTTAATAGTTATATACGGTCTTTAAAGCTGTCATGTGACATTAGTTTGTTGGAAATACTATCAGCAATTTAGATTTTTGTAGAGGAAAAAATAGATTCACTGTAATCTTTATCTTATCCGTTTCGGAAATGGTGAATAAGAAGAAAAGTTTCACATTTTCTCATGAGGTTTTCAAATGTCTGATTTGTTGTTTAATTTTAAAGTAAAGGCTGTCAGCCCTTTTCCCTTTACTCAATCAAGTCTTTAAAATGTGTGAAATGCTTTTCAAATGAAGGCCTTTTCTTCCTTAAGACTGAGAACAAACACTTATATATTGTCTTTAAAGCTTACAGTTGTCCGGCGACATTAGCTTGTTAGAAATAGTATCAGTTATTTAGATTTTTCTTGGGGGAAAACATAGATTCACTGTAATCTTTATCTTATCCGTTTCGGAAATGGTGAATAAGAAAACAAATTTTTTATCCTCTTTCCTTATTTTTTTTTTTACAACCTTATGTTTGTTTTTGGGCCACCCGGTTCACGTAGTGGTTGCATGCTCTCCCTGTGTGTGTGTGTGTGTGTGTATTTTCTCCAGGTTCTCCAGCTTCCTCCCACAGTCCAAAAACATGCACTATGGGGATTAGGTAAATTGGACTCTCTAAATTGAGAGTGAATGGTTGTTTGTTTCTATGTGGCCCTGTGATGGACTGGCGAACTGTCCAGAGTGTCCCCCCTATCACCCTATGTCAGCTGAGATTGGCACAGCAGCCCCCCCCACAGATAAAGTGGTAGAAGATGGATGGATGTTTGTTTTCTGGGGTGGAAAAAGAACAGTATGTTTAACTACGGAACAACTGACTAATGTGAGAGAACAGGGGAGTAATATGAAACAAAGCGCTGTTTTATTTACTGGAAAAACATTCCGCGTGTATTTTTATATGACTCAAAGAATGAAATGAAAACAATCAAAAAAAATTAAAAAAAATAGAAAAAGTCACAATTGGCTGCAGCACAAAAACAGAGTGAGACTGTAATCTTGGAATGAGGCTTAGGGTGAGAAAAACATCATCCATCTATGTCTAAGTACGCCAGTTCCCTGTCCCTTATCACAGCCGCACTCCCCCAGCCCGTGCACACACACACACACACACACACATTTGCACATTACTGCTTTTCACCTCAGTTCAAAAAGAAAAAAAGAAAAAGAAAAAAATCAAAGCAAAATAATAAGATTGAGGTTGCAGAGAGTGCAAAGACACAACCCGGGAGTGGAGAAAGTCACTGCGAAAGGATGTGGCAGACACACTCTGCAGTGAGAGAGAATTATGAACATGTTTATGGGAGTGAAAATGTATTATTATATTTCAAAAAGACCATAATCCTTTGATATCCTCTGACAGGAACATCCGGGGGGAGGCACAACAGTGAGTCTCCAAGAATGAGACTGATATTCTGTCAAAGTGTAGGTTAACGACCTGGAAGTCTTGTCCTTAGGCTGTGAGGGAGTTGGAGTGTGTTAGTCTTTGGAATGTGCGCATACATGTACGCACTGATCTGCGCATGTGTGTGTGTGTGTGTGTCTGTGTGTGTGTGTGTCCGTGTTAAATGTAGTGCATTTCGCAATGTGGATAAGGATCTCGTAGAAAAGGAGGAATGGTGGAATCTGGAAAATGTTCACATGGGATTGGCTTAAATGTTCTCCTGTTCATCACCCTGATCCACCAACCAGTGACAGGGAAAACCTAAAGTCAAAATTTTAAAACCGTTGATAAACACATGGTTAATCACTGCATTGCATGTTTTATATTGCTATGAGTCTGTGTTTTATTTTAACTGGAACACCACTTTTTTACCTTGTCTGTTGTTAGCGTCGTTATCATTTTCCTCCTGTGAATTTTTGTTTTATTCCATCAACCTGCATAGATATTTTAAATGTCTAGCCTTTGACTATAATCTGGCACATGTTGATGTTCATTAATTTGCTATGGCCCCACTCAAAATAAGTCAAATAAACTGATAAATAAAGGTAAATGATGAAATTCAACAAAGGATCTTTTCATTTTTTTCTCATTTATTAAAATATTCTGAGCAAAAACTGTAAAAAAAAATACCAGCACACCATGCATGTGTTAATGCAGAGTGTGACCAGAGTTCTCACAACAAGCCGGAGGAGCATTCACCTCTATAGACACTAACCTAGAGTTTCTGAAAAGTACTCAGTTTCTCTACAGACAAATATTCAGGGTGTTTTGCATTTTTTTTTTGTGTTTCTCTTGCTAACATTTCCAAACTTTACACCAGTGTGGATTTCTTTTAAAGTGCTGTTCCTCTCTTTATAGGTCAGTTGCTGTGCAACTAGAGAAGAAAATAAGTCATATCATAACCAGACGGACGGAGGTCAATAACAAATCAACTCTGAGGGAGGAGAGGAGTGAGAAACAGAGCCGAGTACAGACTGCAGAGAAAACAACACATTAACATAGATACACAGTAAGTCTGTTGCCCGAATATCCACTGTTTTGGTGAGTTTTACCCTAAATAATTACACACACTTAAGCTGTTTCTGGCTCAACGCTGACTTGACCAAATGCCCAAAGTGTCCTGTCGGAAGCCAGTGAGATGTGATGCAGCTGCAGTTGGAGTGTGTTTGTGTGTGTGTTTTAACCTCTGCTGCAACCCCTGGTCAGACTTGTGGCCTCATGATCGGATGCTCAGATAAAAGACGGTTGTGTGTGCATGTGTGCGACTTGCGTTTGAGTGTGTGTGCGCGCGGGGGGCTTCTCTCTGCAGGAGTGGGCAGCGGGGCAGTGTGGGACAGTGCTGGGTTTCAGAGTCAGAGGTCTGGTCTCTGTCATTGTGATTGAGGCTACAGTTTATAAACAGAGACGAGGAGAGGGACACTGCTCAGTTTTCCATCTCACACAGTCATGCTGTTTTGATGTGTGTGTGTGGTTTAATCCTCCAACAGGCCAGAGCTCCCAGTCCCACTCAACTCCTCTTCTTCTCCCAGACCCCCACAACCACACACACACACACACACACACATATCTCCTGTGTCCCCACTGCTGTGGTTGGATGTCTGGTCATTTCAGTCTAGCCAAAACAAATAGAGTCAAAGCAGCTGAGAAAAAAAACAAGCTATCTAGCCAAGATGCAATCACACACTTAATACTGTTTAATGTATTTCAAAGTGGTAATCTGCTTCATGTCCACAGGGCAGGTTAAACAGATGCTTTAGTGTCACACAAGCATGAGGAATGAGTCTGACATCAATAACGTTAAATACACAAGTTTAATTTGGATTCATTTTGATTCTACAGGAGATTAGTCCACCTTTTGAGATGCTAGTGGAGGTGAAATTGCACACTCATGGACTCATGGTAATTAAAAAAGTAAAAAAATAAATCCCTGCCTTTGCATATTCAATAAATCTGTGGTTTAGAATCCACATATCTGTGGTCTGACAAACCTAAGTGATTAATTTGTCATAAATCATAGTTAACAAAAGTTAACGCGTAATCCTGTTTACAGACAGATGCAGGTTAAATCATGACTTTCTTGGTGGAGCTAATAGTGTGTTTAAATATCCACCATCATCACTTTTTCATTAGATCATTCTTGCACTTTGCATCCCACCAGATGACTTCTGTTTTTTTTGGAAGTCCAATAACTTCAGCAATACAAATGGCAGCATTAACAACATCGAGATCCCCATTTCATCTCTTGTTCTAACATGAAAAACCCATGTGTCATGATTTGATGTTATGTGACCGTGTTAAATCGCTTCCATCACTCCAAAAGGGAATGCCTCTCTCACCAGTGGTCACCCATGTTGTCTTCTAGGTGCTAATGTTACCTGACCTTTAGGTCTTGTGTTCTTGACCGTAATCAAGCTCCTACTTTGCCACTGCATTTCTCAAAGATACATTATTCAGCTTTGTCTTCCTGCACACAAGAGAATTACAGTTTCTTATTTGTGGTTCCCCAGATGTAAGCGATTCACTGGATCAGCATCCTCCCAGAATCTGCTGAAGATTCATGTCCCACAATTGGGAAATAATACTTCTTTATGCGAACATGAGTGTGAGTGTTTGAGTTAACTGTGTCCCAGAGAACATTTCACAAACGTATCGCACTCATCTAATCTCCGGCTGATCTCTGTATAGGTGAAGGGCGATAAAATGTCGGGATCCATGTTACACACACCCAATTAGCAGTGTAACGCTGAACCGTAGCCGATTTTATTCACACCTGATTAGTCAGACTGTTGTTATTATGGAGCGCGATGATGGAGAGCGATGATAAACAGTGCTGCGCTCTCATTGGCTGGATCAGGTTCAACACTTTGATCTTCTTCCTCCTCATTACTCAAGGGGGAACGACAGGTGTGTGTGTGTGTGTGTGTGTGTGTGTGTGTCTGTGTGTTTATATGTGGAATTAAAGCACATAAATTCCTAAGTCGTTATCAAGAGGGTGAAATCTATTTATCGGTTATATTTATTATCCACATTTATACTCCTTGCAGATGCTTTCGAAGGGCTGCATCCTTTTTTTATTTTGGAAAAATGAACTCAAGTTAACCCAGCACCTCCCATTTAGATGTAATAACCTCACAGCACGTTATGTCTTGAGACTCTGTGTAACTCATGCACAAACATGGGCACTGATACAGACAAACATACACACGGATTATCTATAACTTTGGTTGTAATGACTGCAGCATGTGGTGCGGAGGGAGGCAGACTGAATATTATCAAACC
This sequence comes from Solea senegalensis, assembly GCF_019176455.1. Classification (NCBI taxonomy): domain Eukaryota; kingdom Metazoa; phylum Chordata; class Actinopteri; order Pleuronectiformes; family Soleidae; genus Solea; species Solea senegalensis. The sequence goes on from NC_058021.1 coordinate 13,229,714, forward strand.
CCAGGAAGAGAGATAGGAACAGTCCCTATAGGCACCACACAATCAGACCTCTGAAACTCAACAAAACTCCCCTTGTTTAGAGTGTGGGGCTTTACACTTATGTATTTCTGTGTGTGTATCTGTGCAGGGGCAGGTTCAGCTCCCTCTTGTGTGTATGAACAAACTCCAGGCTTGAGTACGATACACCCATACATATCTCCGGATGAACCATCCAGAACTGCTGATAGTTGGGGATGTGTTGACTGCTCCGGAACCCAGGGAACCGCTGGCCTTCCTGGGTGAAGTGATTACGCACATCACTCCTCCTCCCTGGCTGCTGCTCTCCACGTCCTATAATCTCCTCTCTGGTCCCACAGGGAAGAAACACCCCCGCCAGTCCGAAAATGGAGGCTCCTCCTGGGCTACTCCACTGGTACTCCCTCTACTTTAGGAGTGGGTCTGCTGTACAGGGAGGTAGCTTGTACAAACATTGCACATTTGACTTATGTGCACAATTCCTTACGCACACTCTCACACACCAACATACTGTACACACAGAGAGAGAGGCGGGCGTAGGATATACAACAACAAATCTCTTACACTTGTAATATAAACATGGAAAGCCATTGGTTTTATTAAAGACATAAAAACGAAGGAGTGCAGAAACTGAGAGAATGACAAAGAAAGGAATGTGAAATAATGAAATGGACCAGACATGCTTAGCTGTTTAGGACTAGTGTGGCATATAAGTGAGCCTTAGGTGTGTGTGTGTGTGTGAGAGAGAGAGAGAGGGGGAGAGAGAGCGCTAACCTTTGCATCATCTTACATCACATTTCAACCTAATCTGTGTGTGCGCCAGTGTGTGTATCAGTTCTCCCATGAGACACAGATATTAGGCTACCGGAGGCTAACAGGAGGTAACAAAGAGGCGAGATGCAAAACTGTGATAAAGGTGCCCTCAACACACACACACACACACACACACACACACACACACACACACAATCCCACATGCACACATAAAATCTCAAGAGACCATGGATATTCTCAAATCCCTAAATCCCAAAGCAGGAAGCACAACACAAGAGTGTGTATCACTTAACTCATTAGCACGTGTGTGTGTGTGTGAGTGTGCCTGCACATGTGTATGTGTGCACGTGTGCGTGTGTGTGTGTAACATCCAGCTTGAATGCACACAGACAGGTCCAGTTAATAGCAAAAGACAGACACAATAGCACCTTAATCACAAACAGATGTTTGCTCACCTATTTGCTAACTGTGGGATTTAACTATTAGATTTTCACGCTAAACACTGAACACAGGTCCATTCAGAAACTATTATTCTATAATAATATCTATCTATCTATCTATCTATCTATCTATCTATCTATCTATCTATCTATCTATCTATCTATCTATCTATCTATCTATCTATCTACCTATTATATAATATATAATGGAAAATAAAAAATTGTCCACTTATGTGTGTGAAAGCCTTATCCCTATAACTTTATCCATAAGCAGTTAATACCTGACCCTAATTAACCAAACCATAATTAAAATTTTAGACCTAATCTCAGGAATGAGGTTCTGACTCTTGAGGACGAGGGTTTTTTTTCTCCATAAGGACTACTGGTCCGGCCAAGAGGTAACACACAGACACACACACACACACAGAGTTACGCAAACAGGTCGTGTCCCTGTGGTAAATCAGCTGTTGTCCAGCTGTTTAATGTGTATTTACTTTTTTGACTTATTTATTTGACAACATCAATCTGCATTATAAGAGGTGAGAAGTGTGTGTGTGTGTGTTTAAGACTGAAGCAAGTCAGGCACAGACGGTTAACTTTAACTGTCCCACGGGTTCTTATGGTCGTGAACATTGTTATCTTCATTAGCCAATATTTTCATTCATTGTTGACATTATTTGTGGTTGTTTGTCCCAGTGCAAAATCATCATCGTCACTATCACCATGTTTTTCACACGTGACAATTGGACATTTTGAGGGATTCACTACAGGGCATCTGCTCTGGCTGACACCTCAGTGAGTCATTCCTACTTTTTCACTCCACTGTTTCTTTTAGGATTGGATAAAAAAAAAAAAGAGTAAAATCAATCAACAAAATGGTGGTCCTTTATCTATCTATCTATTATTCCCTGGATGCTAATTAAAGATAATAAACCTTGCAGATCATTTCTCTACTACTCCAAACTCACCGTCACCTCTGCACCTCTCGCACCCACACACACACACATGGTCAGATACGGTTACAGTCTACACACACGTGCACACACACTTGCGTCAGCATACGGCAGGTGTGTGTGAACTCTTCTTGAGTCTCTGTGCATGGAGTGAGTGTGCGTATAGGTAAGACACTGAAATGCAATGTTTAAATAAGCAGTGAATGATGAAAGATGGGGTCAGTGGCTTCACAGTTCACACAAAGCTACATCTTTTAGACATGTGCCCACACACACACACATGGAGAGAGAGAGATTAATTCCTCTCTGTGTACAAGTTTAAACCTCTCATTTATCTTAAGTCCACGCCTTAAACACAGGTGTTTGGAGAGTTTACAGAGATTCTTATGCCAGATATCATGATATCATACGACTATATTCATTCCACTTTTTTCTTCTTTAAACACACAGTCGTTTCCCACAGAAAATCCCCCGATGCTTCACTTATCACAAACACAGGCCTCTCTTGTGCGTTTGTTTTTTCCCCACTCCCCAAGTCGGTCAGTACACAGATATTTAGCTCAGCGACACAGAGTCTCACGGACAGACTGGCCCTACGGTTTTTTATTGAGCAAGAAGATAAAACGGCTGGTTCTGCTTTGTGTCCATTAGGGCTAAAATGTCCAAAAGAGTGTCTGATGAAATGGAATAAACTGTTGTGGTTATCTTCCCTGGCTGCTGCGGTGGAGCGCGGCCAAAGAGAATGAGACAGACTACATGCTCACAGAACAACACATTAACGAGACACACTCAGTATCATTCGCACACACAAATCTGCCCCTCCATGGCATCGCCCAGGTCTGTATTTATCCCTAACCATAACAGAGTGGGTGGATAATGGCTGATGGGACAGTCGTAAAAATAACCTGGCACGGGTCTGTTTGGATTAACCTCCTCTCCTCACCCCTTCTCCATCATGTTTTATTGCTCTTTTCTTCTCCATCTATCTATCTATCTATCCATCTATCTATCTATCTATCTATCTATCTATCTATCTATCTATCTATCTATCTATCTATCTATCTATCTATCTATCTATCTATCTATCTATCTATCTATCTATCTATCCATCTATCCATCTATCCATCCATCCATCCATCCATCCATCCATCCGTCTATCTAACTATCTAGCTTGCTATCTGTTGTACTTTGTCCATAAAGTTCCATGGATGACACATTCTTCTCTTGTTCTAATGTGTTGTGTGTTTATTTTGGAAGCGCATCATCAACAGTCTTATCAGCAAGAAAGCAAGAGAGATTTCTTATTACTATCCCTCCAAACTAACCTCTTTGTTTGGGTCAGGTGTCAAAGATCTAAAAAGCAAAATCGGAGGGGAAAAGCTACATGCATGTATCATCATCATCGTCATCACAAGGACTTCCGATCCTGGGGGTTTGAACTCACAGACGTGCACCCATGTGCAGTGAGTGCATGTCCACATACTCAGCTTCCTCTGAACTCATTTTTTTGTTTTTGTTTTTTTTTTGTTTTTTTTTGCAGCAACTTCTGAATGTCTGGCTCAAATTTGTTCTATTGAAGGCAATAGTCACGTGTGTGTTCCTACAAATTAAAAACCTTTGCGTTACCCAGAATTGTTGGGATGACCCTGACTTAAGGTTCATGTTCAGTTTAAACCGGAAACAATTATGTTGTAAACCCAATAATAAGAGAGGACATTGTGGTCCCTGTAAACCGTTGATCCTCACGTCTGATGAGACCGGGAGGCCAATATTTTATATCTCTGCAAAGAACAGAGAGAACACCATATATCTGACACAGCTTTATTGGCTTATAGTCTTTAATGACTTCCTGTAGCAAAGCTACAGAGGAGGAGACAGAGGGAGTCTAACTTGTTGAGAATGACAGTGAGATCTGTCTTTCCTTTACTCTGTTTCTCTGTGTTGGAGAGTCTCTTTAAATGTTTTATGATCTTTACCTTATTGCCTGTGTCTGCTCCTCACACCAAAAGGCTGATTCCTCGTTGGCTTTTCTCTGTCTGCCACTTTCACCATCGTTCGGAGAGAGACTGTAAATGCCTCTTCAACATGATAAGTATATGACCTTGTCTGTGTGTTGCTTAGTGTATCTCTCTCTCTCTCTCTCTCTCTCTCTCTGTGAATGGCTGAGATGGGGTTACTAATGAGCAAATGTTCAGATGATGAAGCCGTTTTCCAAGAATCTTTTTTTCCCAAATGCCGTGGCCTTTGGATGACTCCCCAAGGAGACCATTAATTTAGATATCAGTGTGTGTGTGTGTGTGTGTTTGAAAGAAAGAGAGAGAGACACTACATGTACGGGGACATTTCTTAAGTGTGTCAGTGTGTTTGTAAACTTGTTTGTTGGTTTGCTTTATCGCACACATATTCATAAATGTAACAAAACCCCTACAACATTAAACAAAACAATAAGCCCAACTAAAAGACAACACCCCCTCTTATCACATATCCCCTCCATCCTGTCATCATTCTACACCTTCACCCCAACTCGCTCCCCAAACGCCACCCCAAAACATCCTTCTGTGTCAACACTTCCCACCCCCACTTCAAACCAAAGTCAGACCTTCAACGTTGAGGGGGGCTCCTCATGCTCACTTACATGGCGTACAGGAAAAGAACGCCGAAATCATTGGCATCACCCTTCTCCCTCCTATATTACTGTAACATAAACAGTGCACATTAGCACTCACAGAGCCCCCAACACACTCTTTATCCAGGTGTGTAATTGAAGTGAGGTCCGATAATCTTGCACTGCTCAGCTAACGTGTGTGTGTGTGTGTGTTTTTTGGTTGTTATGGGCACTCTTTATTTATGGGTGCCTCCGTGCTCTTTCGATTGGTCGGTTTTTGAAGTGCTCTGTCTTTTAGTGGGAGAGGAAGAATCCACTCCACAAGGCTGACAGCAACTTTTTCTCTATCCAAACACTGTCTGTCTGAGGTGCTGACAAAATGGCCCCTGGTCCCCGTTTCTATGGCGAAAATGTATTGTTTTTTTCCACATTTGCGAACAAGGAGACACAAAAAACAATTTTGGTCATTGAAGGATAATAGTATTTTCCTCAGATATATAGTACACATGTTCACATTATTTATCATGTGATGATAAAATGTCCAATGTAGGGTCAAAGACGTTTCACATTTAACAAATGTTACATTTTTGTTTTATATTTATTATATAATGTATATTCATTGATAAATACATATATGTCTTCCTTAGATCAATTATGAAAACGAGCCTTTTCGTCCAATTGTTAATTTTGCATGGCTTGGGTGTGTTTTAATATAAAATAAAACACAAAACATCAGAATAAAAAAGAAATAAATCATAATCACTCCTAATAACTAATTATTCCTCTGCTGACTCGAGCTGCACCCGATAATGCTAATGGAAACATCTTCCTTTCCAGAACTATAGTCTAAACATGGCTCATAGGCAGAGAACTCTGTGACATTTGTGCAGGTGTGTTAATACTAGTTCAGTGGAGATGAGTGTTGGAGTGATTGTCTCACATCGAGAGCCACGACTGCATGGAAAGAGAGAAGATCTAACCTCTCAGAGACCCCTGATGAGCTGCTACAGAGAGAAAGACGTCTGATATCATGACTGTGACTGTGACTCATTTAAACAACATAAAAGATAATATTATTAGACTTTGGACAGTTCTGATTTATCAGTTTTCTGTTTGCATCCCATAAAACTTGCTGAACACACATCGTAGAGATTTAAAGTGTGTCTTTACTCCTGTATCTATAAATCTGGTATCTATAAATTTGGGTGAGTGTGTACGCACATGTAGGCAGTGTGGTACGTAGCCATGCCCCTGAAGCCTGGCTGACTGGTCCCAGTAAGAATGGAGCTGATATAAACAGGCTCGGCCGTTCCCACGTCTCTGTTTACACTGGGAGACCCCAGAGCAGCACTACCAGAGCACTGGATTCCCTCTGCACGGCAAACTCACACACTATCTGTCTACGTCTCATCCAGAAACACTTGAAGATAACTGCATGCATCCAGCACATGGATATGCATATAGAAAATAATGCACACACCTGATCTATACAATGCCAAAGTGGAGAAAAGCGATGCACTCAAGCAGGGCCGGCTCTACCTAATTTTGTGCCCTAGGCGAGATTGCTCTCCGGCCCCCCCACACACACACACGAATTACACCAGCCAAATGAACAATCACACATGTTAAATTTGACAACAGCAAACAGCAAAAAATCACAACTTTCAAGTATTGAATTACAGCAACCACAAGAACAATCACAACAGTTTCATTTGAACAACAACAACAAACTGTCAGGTAACTCTTTCCAGCATGTCTTTCACTTTAACTAAAATTGTACACGTCTGGACTTCCTTGCAGGAAAAGCATCTATGGTATCATCAAATGACACCTGCCTAGACACTTCACGGTTGATGCTCTTTTCAAGAGAGAACACACAAATGAGGGCGACTGGGAATAGAAAATCATTTTTATTTTCAGATGGCGCTCTAGGCGACCGCCTATATCGCCTATGCCAAGAGCCGGCCCTGCACTCAAGCTCATCCTTTATCTCAATACGTGTCTCTTTTACTTTGCTTTTACTTTGTCATTACCACCATGGTCACTGAGTCCCACCTGACCTCCAATTCTTCCTCACTGCTGCTGAGGAGTTCCCACAAAAGCTCGCAAACAGAGTTGACCTCAGTTTTACAACACTGCCGCAAAGACTCTCAAAAGCTTTAACTTTGCTCTCCGAGTCCTTTTGAAATAAGCCTGTGATGGACGCCCAACATAAACAGAACACTGGGGTCCTGACAAACACACCCAGTTTACAGGCAACAGTGAGGTCACCTCAGCGGCACGGCTCTGCTAAAAGATGCATCTGCTGACGCGGACGTTTCCAGATTTTATAAAGACATGGTCAGTGTTTTTGGAAACAGTGGTGAATGACGAGGGCAGAAAGATACTTTTTTGAGGGATGCTGAAGAGTGCTTTTGTCAAACGGATACCAGATCACCCAGACCCATTTAGAGGAAAACATTAGTTAGAATGTATGGATATGTGGCCTCACTTTTGCTTGATTAGGTAATATTGTTCCACCACTAGCAAAACAGCTCACTTTATTAATAATTTCCGTGTCATGTGTCCAGTATAAATACAAAACATGGAATATTAAAGTTAGCCAATCACCCACAATTCAAATACAAGCTGTGTCTACACAGATATGCACACACACAAGCAAGCACACAGACACAAATATTCCCAGAAGCATGAAAAAAAATCACTCTATCTTTGACACACAGTTACAGTGATGGATTTTCTATTTATTCTTAGACATATCTGCATCTATTATGCCACAAGTGCTCACATCTGTGTGTTTACATGCCTCATCTTATGACCTAATTCAATTAAGAGCATTGTTCCCCCGGGAAGCAACTTCCCCAGTGATGAGCAGCCCAACAAACTGTAAACATACTCCTGCGCGCTGCATCAGCCTTCTCACAACACGCACACCATCAATGCCCGTGGTCTGACTTTTCTAACCTGCTCTAAATCTGAACCTTTATAGTAAACATGTTGGGACATCTGAACAAGGCTCTTGTGCACGATGGATGTGAATTACAAGGCTATATTTCACCCGGGAGAAGCCCAGGAGGATTAAAAGAGAGGAGGAAAGAGACAATTTGGTAACCAGGGAGGAAGAACAATAACAACAGGGCTGAATCATAAAGAAGTTATTTTTCTGTTTTGCTTGGGTACGGGCCAGGCATGAGATGTGTTTGTAGTTGTCCCAGCAGAAAAGTTGGTTTACAGCACACAATGCGCAAATTTTTATAAGCAAGAAATAATTCACTGATGTTAAAGTGCACACATGGATGTTTGTGCACACAGATTCATACACACACACACATTCAAAGTTCTGTTTAGTTTAAGCCACTTTATCTCATAAAGATTGCATGTCACTCTTATCATTTCCACACGGTGTTGTGCAAAAACCACCGAAAGTAGAACAAGTTAGATCATCCCAAAAGCATGACAAACAAACATGAAATGCTCAAGAAGACACGGTCAGTCTCCCTTCAGTTCAAAATGTGACAGTTTACACACACATCGGGACAGCTTTCATTCATTAAATTCATTCATGAGACACATCGCGAACGGCTGCAAATTCTCTCATTGATAACACAAACATTCTAAGCCACCTACAAACTTTACTCCTTCTCCTCTTTTGTAGCCAGTCCAGATTTCCCCCGAGGAGCATTTACTGACCAGATGTGCACATTTTCTTTGGAGACGTTACTAATCCACGCAGCTTAAAAGGCAATGCAGCATAAACAATGAAAAAATGTTACACGTTGTTGTCTAGAAATGATGTTAATATAAGCCTGTTAAGTGTAACATTGGCAGACAAAGACGACTGCAAAGACAAATTTGTGGAAACACACAGTCGATGAACAACTTAACCCTTGCTAGATTTATATTGTCTCAAAGTGTATCCATAACAACTTAAGTAATAACATTAAGTTAGTTGCATTTTTGCATGACATGGAGGATGTTATTATTACCTGATATAATGTCAAAAAAGTCAACCTTATACCTGGAGAAGCATTTAGCCATGTCTCTTACTACATCAAGTCAAGACAATTGTATTTCTAGAGCATATTTATAAACAATCAGGGTTGAACAAAGTGTTTTACAAAATAAAAAGCATACAAACAAGGAACAAACATAAAAGCAATAAAAAAAACGTAAAATAATAATAAAATGGTAAGAATCTAGACAGAGGTAATGGCTACTGAACAATGGGAGGCAGCAATGCACATAACTGCCTAGTTTCTTTGAAATAACAGAGTTTGAAATATTAAGGATCAGATTTGGACACACGATTTAGCCATCAGTAAACATAATACAGGTAGATGTGACTACTGTGGGCAGGAGGAAGCAGTCCAGCATGTTTTAATTCAATGTCAAAAATATCAAAGGGAATGATAAAAATATATATCAAAGGGAAAGATAAACAAAATAAAGTTTGATCTAAAATACATTTTGGGATATATGGTCGATTGGGATGTATGTTTTTTTTTATTTATTATATTATTATTTGTTGTATATTATTTTTAAGTAAGTAGTAGCAGCAGAATTCTAAACAAACTTTTTGATCCATACTCCGTACCAGGTGGTGGCGGTAATGCACCAAACCGCCATAAAACCTCAAAGAACAAGATCAAAGCTCGGTTTGTTTTGGGAGCTGCAAACGGAAGTAGTCTACCCGCTAGTCAACTGTATGTGGATGAAGGGGTTTCCCTGCTAGTTTTACCGTTTACTGGGTCGTTTATGTGTTGGCAGTCACAACGTAAAAAGGTAGGTGAACCTGTATAGCAAACACGTTTAACTGAATCGAGAAAACAACGACCAACAGTGCAACTACCGCGTCCGTGTAGCCATTTGACTGCTAGCCCGCTAAGCTAGCGTTGCCAACAACTTTTCATTCATTAGTGCGGGTGCACTTTTCTTTGTTGCTAACCACCGGAGTCTTCGTTCTTATTCACATTGGCTGCGCATAAGTGATGTATCTTTGTAGTCGTTAGTTTATGTAAATATTTTAGTCACAAAAAACACAATTTCGTTCATTTACGTTGAAATAGTTACTGATGTGTCGTTTTGAGGAGCTGAAGAGATTAGCCTGTATTATTCCTCCCAAACATAATAGCGTTGCAACAACGTCAAAAACACAACATTATAGATTAAAGCACGCTTTCACTTGCTTATTACGTAATGTTTAAAACTATTTCATGCCACCACTAATATTTATTTTTTTCCGGATATTGTGTGTTAGTGTGCAAATGATACATGCTAGCTGAAGAACGTGAAAAGACAATTACAGAAGATTATTATTCATACATTTGATACCAACTGCCCCAAAACATCAATAGAGTAACTGACGGTGCGCAAATGAAAATGCATGGACAGAATAATACATTTAAACTATAAGAAATAATCAATGACTGTTACCTGAAATATTTTTAATATAATGCAATTATAATAATTTCTCCTATTAATCCTAGCATTCTCGTGTTTCTTTTATTATTTTGCAGGTGTATGACGAGTTACCACAAGCAGCATGCTTCAACCAGTTAGTTAGTTAGTTGCACTGTATGTGCAAATGCTTTATGTGACACATGAAAGGACCAAACAACGTCTTTCTATTTGGGTGTCAGTGTTTATCAAGACTACTATTTACAGGTTGGTTTGTTAGTTCATAGAAAAAACCTTCCCCCTTTGTGATCTATCTATCTATCTATCTATCTATCTATCTATCTATCTATCTATCTATCTATCTATCTATCTATCTATCTATCCCAAGTATGTTATTGATTTCTTTTTTGTTTACTATGTAAAAACTGATTTAAAAAAACGTTTATTTTTGTTGTTGCTTTTTTTGTAATGAAAATGAACAATTCCATTTTTCAAGCCACTCGCTGGAACCATTCATTTTGGAACCATTCATCTCCATATTATAAACACTGTCCTTCTAATCTCTTATGGGCAGAAAGAAAAAATAATAGGAAACAAAGAAATAATAATATAATATGAAAGGGGGGTATAGGACGTGTGAATACACTGCATTTCTTTTGTACACTCAGTATGTGTGTCATACAAATTTGTTAAGTTTACAGTTTGTAATGCATAACAACTACTTCTTCCAGCAAATCTTGTTCTTCCTGCCTGACCATCCATGAAATGGTGGTGTTGGTATTATTGTTGATGAACGTGTGAGGAGAAAACCCCGTGGTACGCTCGCTGCACCACACACTTCCTGATGGATTCCAGCAATGATGATGCACTTGATATCATCATCACCAATGTGGTGGCGACCTTTAGGACTAGGTGTCACCTCAACCTCCGTACCATTGCATTAGAAGGAACCAATGTCATCTATAAGCCGGAAGTCGGGGTAAGGAAATTAAATGATGCAATTGAGAGAAGTATTTACTGACTGACTGCATTGTCAAAGGTTTGTGCCTGTCTTGTCAACTGAAAATTGACTATGTGTAAATAAGTTAACTCCTTTTGTTTCAGAAAGTTCTGATGAAGCTTCGGAAACCCAAGATAACGGCATCAATTTGGTCCTCAGGGAAAATCATCTGCACCGGAGCAACGAGGTAGATGCAAGCAACACAAAAAGCTCTGCTTTATTTCTCTGGCTGCTTTGAACAGAAGCTTTGAACTGCTGTCTTGCCTCTCTATTGTTGGTGTTGTAACTACGACTTACCTGATTAAGGAAATAATGCCGGGGCATATTATCATTTGCCTTACTTGTCATAGATACAATGCTGACATTAGAGCTATTATTTACTGTACATCAACTAAAATCAGCCACTACATATTGGCACAGTGATGGCTTTGGTTGTTGGAGTCTTGCACCCACATCTACTGTAAAGGCTGCCACCTATTGTTTGTGTGTTTTATATTTCTTGCATGCTGATCTACACTCATTAGCCCCCCCAACATGAACATTGGCTTCATTGTTGTCTTGTTCTGTCTGAACCATCAATAATGTAATGCTCCACATTTCTGCTCTTTTTTTTGTTCAGTGAGGACGATGCGAAAGTGGGTGCTCGTAGGTTAGCACGCTGTCTGCAGAAACTTGGCTTCAAGGTAAGAATGACGACACAGCTGGTGGTTATCAGCTTTAGGGAAAAACAACAACAACAACAACAACAATGCTATTTAACTAGATCCACGCATTTCTGGTCCATTGTGAAGTCTTTTAGGGACATTAAAAGTTTAACTGGCACTGTCTTTCACACACTGATGTATTTCAGAGACAAGGGAAAACTAAAAGTTATTGCTTTGAACAAAGCCTACATTAATATCATAAATGTTGATTTAATTCAGAAAATGTAATAATTTTATACAATCAAAGTACATTTTTACAAGAGCAGCCCAACTCTAACATGTCTTAGTATTAGGCTAACCTTATATACCTTAAATAGTCAACATTGAGGTTTTTAGACTAAGAAAAAAACATAAGAGTTTCATTTTAATGTAAGGGGTTAAAGAGTGTCTGCGTGTGTGGGTCGTCTATTCAGGTGAGGTTTTCGGCCTTCAAAGTTGTGAATGTGCTGGCAGTGTGCTCCATGCCCTTTGCCATCCATCTCGTAGACTTCACCAAGAACAACCGACCCATTGCCAGGTAATACCTATCATTATAATTATTCTGCTCCATATTTCAGTTCATTAGTAGTAGTTGTGATTAAATAAGGGAAACATTCGCTGTCACGATTAGCTTGTTTATTATTATGTTGATTTTTTTGTTTTGAGACTCTCCTTAATACATGTCTTATGAAGCCAAATGTGTTATCTTACTTGTCATCCATATTTGCTTGTGTAGGATGACCTCTAGTGGTGAGAGCACACATTAGCATTCCAATGCATCCAAGTCATGACAAATGCAATAGATCCTGCAGTAAATGTTTTATTTAAATGCACAATTTACATGTTTTTCCTTGAGCCATGTAACTAGCCTCAAAACTATGGCAGTTTATTTGTTCTTGTGATTTAGTCTCAATTGTATTTACACCTCTCTCTCTCTCTCTCTCTCCCTCTCTCTCCCTCTCTCTTCTTCTCCCCCCCCCCTTCTGTGCGTGTGGTGTGCTAGTTATGAACCAGAGCTTCATCCTGCTGCCACATACAGGATCAAACATTTAAAAGCAACAATACAAGTATTCTCCACTGGGAGTCTCACAGTTACAGGTATATATATGCACACACACACACACACACAGTAGCTTAACAGATTTAGGACAAATTGTTACAAGGCACTTTTATAATCAGATTTACCAGTAAATTCCTTAAGGAATGTTTCAAAGTCGTGAAGTGTAATATTCCCTCTTTGTGTGGCAATATCAAGCTCATGTTGACCCGCGTGTAGGGAGCATTGAGCGATTTTGAATAAATATCTAATTGCGATCATTTTGACTACAATTGCGATTGGAATATGATTCGTGATACGAGAGGGAATAGTACTTTTTTGACAGTTATTCTCATTTTCATTTGAATAACATATTTAAAATGATTACTATATGTGCATATCTGTGAAAATATGATGTGTATAGACCAGGTGGATTTTCACACATTTTGCCTTTAAGAAATATTGCGCCTCCTGCAATTTGAAAATTGCATCAGGCCCTATTGCGATTTTGATAAAATATCAGTTAATTGTTCAGCCCTACTTGTGTGTGGAAGTTCTTGTCATTTTAGTTTTCATTTTATTTGTACTCTGTGCTTACTTTTATACAACCCCCCCACTGTCATAGGACCAAATGTGCAGAATGTGGCCACAGCTGTGGAGCAAGTCTATCCACTACTCTTCGAGTGTCAGAAACCCCTGAGGGAAAAACGAAGAGGTGAATTAAGGAGTCAAGAGTGACGAAGCACCTTATCTGTATTTATTTCCTTGATTTTCTCACTACATGGCAACAGTTAATCTAACACAGTCAGATCTTTAAAGACTCATCAACTCAAACCCACCAGTGTTGTTGTGGACTGTGTGGCTCTTGTGATCTTTTTTTTTTTTTAACAGTGAACATGCAAATGTCTTAATGCAAAAACTGCTTCTCTAAACAACATTTAGATGAAAGGAGGTGGAAGCATTTTGCTCTTGCTCTTTGTCTGCTCATGGTCAGTTTTGCATGGACAAAGAAAGACCAGCTCTTACAACTGAGCCATTCTCATGCTTAACAGCGGTGACCGTATCGGTATGTTTACACTGCTTAGTGTCGCTTTTAACCATGGAAACAACAAGTCATCCAATATGCCACTGTTTCGAGAAGAGTTTTCCGTCCATAGCTTAGTTGTAGAGGCGTTAACACAAATGCAGGATATTTCCTGTATTACCGACATTTGCTTGAATCTGAATCTGGACTGTCTTAATCAGGATATATCCACATATCTGCTCACAATGTGCATTCATCTTTGATTTGAATTATTTTGCACATTTCCTGTTGTCTTTTAGCTGCAACTCCCTGTAAATTTGTTTCTCAAATGTGGCATCAGGGTGTACTTACCTTATGTCACTTAATTTCTTATCATTTCCCAATAGTTTTCATCCCACAGTAAGCTTTCAAATATGAAGCTGGTTTTAATGTACAGAGTAAGATTGGTGTCCTATTTGTTGTCGGGAAAGCTTTTAGAATATTTTATTTTAAAAAGGTGAGTTGCTGAGCCAGCATTACTTGGGACTTCCTGGTGACTAATGGCAGCAGTGGCACTGAGAAAGAACAAAAAAAGAAATTGTTTTCTAATATTATAGGAGGTATAAAATGCTTTTACAACACTGTGTAGATTTTCTCCGTCCAAATGAGACACTCAAAATTCAGGGTAGGAAAGGTGTTTGCAACGTGTGCATTCCTGAGGCATCCGCTTGTCTTTGTTGGTATTTAAAAGCAACATTTAACTACTATAAGTGTTCAGTGAAATCCTGTCCGAGTATGATGCTGAGCTTAACCAAGATCTCTTCTCTTACATGGTGGAAACTGCAATCCTTGTCATAACACGGCTGCTTACCCTTGTGCTGATTATCCATAGAGGTAACCTATGTATGTATATGAAAATATGTCTGAAGTATGTGGGATGGAGATTTTTTGAACTAGTGTAAAATATGGATGTGTGCCACTTTTTTGTACTTTGTATAAATTAATAAAGATTAGTGATAAAACAGGTTGCTTTGTACTTTGTATTTTTCCTTTGTCCATATAGCAGGTTACATTTAACAGCTTTAACAAAATAACACAGTGGTTTTAAAGATTTTCAAGGTGGCCGACGTTAATAAATAACTCCTACATTCAAGGCACAAAATTAAAAAAAAAAGGAAATTAAATTGTAAAAAGGTAATTCTTGCAGTAAAACATTCAACTTAATATTTATTTCACCATGTTTTTTTTTTTAGCATTTAGAGTGGAGGTGGTTGTGCTCATCTGTGATTATCCTGCAATGTCCTCTACTGTTTTAATTCCAACTCAAACAGTTTTAAAACTTAATTATTTTGTTTAAAGCACTTTGTATTGCCTCACCGCAGGAAATGTGCCACTTAAAACTGCCTCGACTACGATGCTGTGATAAAATGCCGTGTGTTTATGCTACATATGACATATGGAGTGTCTTTTCTCTTGATTTAAAAAAACAAAACAAACAAAAAAAACCCTGAGCTGTCCTAATTGGAGTAAATACCTCTTCATTATGTAATTACTGTAGTGTATGTTGTATAATGTATGTTTCTCCCTTCACCTCTGAAGCTATAAGGATCTACAGTTGGAGCAGCCGACTTGTAAAGATGTGACTCCAGATGAAAGACTAGTATATTAGTATTCTTCTAGATGCTCGGTCAAGGTGCACAGCTGTGGAGGGGTGGAGGTCTCAGTTTTTCACGTGTATCTCCGGAGCTGCACTGCTATGGATTAGACTCTCCTGAGGCTGAACCTCCCCACAAAGACTCCCCTGAAAATGCTTCCTGGTAAAGTAAAGCAGGGGGTAGGAGAGACCGGAGATAAAGAAAAATGAAGTCAGTTTCACAATCAACTTTGCGAGGTAACAGTGATAGCACAGATGTTATGTGAAGGCGCATGCTTACTTCTTAGCAAGTTCCTTTGATATCTCCTCCAGGGTTCGACCTTTGGTTTCAGGAACACAGAGGATAACAAACACTAGGAGCACAAAGCTCATGGCAGCGTAGAGGAACATCACGTTAGGAACACCAATTTTTTCTAGGAAATCAAGAAAACATTTTTTAATGTTTGCATGCACAGGAATATTTGCATATTCCCCCGATTATCGCACTGCTATGCAAACGTTGTGACTGATTTTACCTGAATTAAGTTGCATTCAGAAAAAGCAGTAATCTGAATACAGATTCAACTTCCCCCCCCCCCACGGGTTGGATTGTTTGTTTACTTCAACACATCGTTTGCGCAAGAACAACACACACCCGTAATTGTGAGGAAAGTGAGGGAGATGAGTAGGTTGGTGGCCCAGTTTACAGCCGACACCACAGACACGGCCCTGCCTCTGACTCCCATTGGAAAGATCTCGCTGAGGACCACATACACCACTGGAAAAGAAAAGAGAAGCAGAGACATACGAAGACATGAGTGGTGATGGTATTTGAATAAGATTTAAAAAAAAAACCCCAATACCTTTGCACAATTTGTTCAGCCTGGAGATTTACAGTCTTACGTTTGTATTTAAAGTGAGGAGTGCTTCATCTGAGAGACGTATTTCAATCTATATTTAACCTAAGCCTAGTTATTGTGTGACAGCCACTGCTGTACTTTGTACTAAACTGCACTGAACCATTAGAATCAAATTCATAAACAATGTTTAGTGAATCTTGAAAATGAGATACTCATTTGGCTCACAACTGGCTGGGAGTTGTTTGTTATTTTAAATATCTTTGTGTGTTCATAGGTGTGGCATGGAGGTATATAAAACTATAATGAATGGGTGCTTACTTGGCCCGAGGCTAATGGAGAAAGCCGCCACATACGCCAGCAGACTGATCAATGATGCCCATTTCAGCGAGGAAGACACTTCTTGAGTCCGTCCTCCTCCCAACTCCTGAATCCCATCATCCTCCCTGCTAGTCCTCTCTGTCTCCTCACTACTCCACTGACCTGGGAGGTGAGGAAAAATGTCACTGTTTTCTGGCTCTGTAGAGTTTCTGTTTAAATCCCACAGAGTATGAGTGTAGTTTGGCATCGTGTGACTTTTGCACAGGCTGGTGAGGTGGGTGTGGCTTTGGAGTGTCAGTGCGCCAAGTACAACGAGCGAGAGTCCCATTGCCACAGCGCCGACGCACAAAAAGCTCTTAGGTCCCACGCGGTCGACCAGCAACACGGCGGGGATGGTGCCAACTACTTTGACCACCCCAAACCCTGTAGAGGCCAGAGTTGCTGCAGCGTCGCTGTTGAAGCCTACGCTGCGGAGAAGCGGTGAAGCGTAAGAGAGGATGTTAGGCTGACCAGTAGCCTGCTGGAGGAAAACTAAAGCTACACCCGTTAGCAGCCGTGAACGGAGGTTGGACTTGGTACTGAACAACTCCCAGAAACTGTGCTCTGATTCCTCTTTAAGTCCTGTCTGGATGTTCGTGAGCTCCGCCTCTACATGCTCCGTGACGCCGCCCCTCATTTTGGCCAGAACTATTTTGGCCTGCTCCAGTTTACCCTGAGCAACCAGGAAGCGTGGACTGCACGGGAGGAATAGGAGTGCACCTATTTGCAGCAGTGCTGGGGGGATCACCAGTCCAAATGTGTACACCCAACCATTGGGCAGAGTAGCGAAGGCGTAACTGCAGCTGAATCCCAGCATAACGCCCACAACTAACATCAGCTCATACAGCGTCACCAGAAGACCCCTCCTCTCTCTTGGGGAGATCTCTGCAATGTACAGACACGCCGCTGTCCCCGACAGTGCCGTTCCCATGCCGACTATCACGCGGCCAAGTGTGAGTGAGACAAGTGAAGTCACAGCAACGAGCACGACAGTTCCCACAACCACCAAGGCGC
This sequence comes from Solea senegalensis, assembly GCF_019176455.1. Classification (NCBI taxonomy): domain Eukaryota; kingdom Metazoa; phylum Chordata; class Actinopteri; order Pleuronectiformes; family Soleidae; genus Solea; species Solea senegalensis. The sequence goes on from NC_058021.1 coordinate 13,247,484, forward strand.
CACTCAGGAGCAAAGAGCAGCGGCGGCCATAGCGATCCAGAATGGGGCCTCCGGCCAGGCAGATGAGGAGAGCACCGAGCAGGTGGGAGCTGACCAGCAGTTCCTGTTCCCGGCAGGAGAGGGAGAGGAGTCCTCGCAGCTGCAGCAGGACCCCAGAAGTTAGGCCCATTTCATAGCCCAGCATCAGGCCACTCAGAGAGGCAGCTAAAGCTGCTACCACCACCAGCCAGCTGCAGCCTGGAGAGGGAAACAGAAACACACAGAGTCAGAGTCAAAACACAAGAGGCCTGGTCAGCGTCCACCATAATGGACTCGGGGAACAAGTCAGCAGGTTCACATCAAGTGTGTCAACCTTTGTTCTGTCCAAGTGATTATTGTCTTTATATGGTATATATGAGCTGCATTCATATCCTGGATATTTAAGGTACATATTAAACCTGAAAAAACAACAACAATGACCCCGTCCAAGATCCTGGTTGTGTTAATCATGTACACGTAGGTCATGAATGTGCACGTTTGTTTCGTAAGGTTGACGCATTGATTCTACTTGACACGCCACAGACTGAAATGATTTATGTTAAACTAAAACTTAACTTGATGACGATGGAAAAACTGAATGCACTCATTTTTCTTTTGTCCAAGAAAAGCTTTAGTTGCAGTCATCTCTTCGGGTCATGACATCTGGTTACATGAGGTTAGTGTTGCGGCATTGTTAAATTGGAATTTTGTTATGAAGCAGTGTCACATATTTGGAAACGTGCCACTACGGTCAGTGTGACCAGAACTCAACCATAAAGGCAATCATAAACGCCAGTTGGCTTCATAACTAACCTGAGATTAAGAAACAGGTGACGTGAAGAAGCTACACAAACAGAACACCACGTTTTGGAATAATCAGTAGTGCTTTCAAAGTGTAGGGAATTCATACACTTCATACTTCCTGAGTTTTCTGGAGTTTAACTCATTACAAACTCAATTTACGCATGCAGTCCAAGTTCCACTTTTGTGGGAGGCGTCCTTCTTAAGTTATCCAGATAACTCAGTGAAGCTGCTTCTCGGAAACAAGGTTAGTATTTATCAAGAGAAAGCACTCAGGGAGCGCAAACCTTCGCACAGTGTCAAATCACTCAAGCGGTGATACAGATCACCGAAATCTTATCATTTTCTTCTACGGCCTCAGTAAATGTCAAGTTACGCCAATCGCAAGCAGACACACACACAAAACGCAGGTAAACAACTGAGCTCCTTTGGTGGAGATAATAAATATTGATTTTCTGGTTGATCTTGTTTTAAATTAGACGATGTACCTTCACAAACTAATCTCTTTGAGCCACAAACAAAACAATGACACACATGCAATGTTCAATGTATTCAACACATAATATTATCTTTTCTTCTTTTTTTTTTAAATGTGTACCTGGGCCTTTGGTTGGGGCCACATTCTGGGTCTCACTGCCGGGGTTGGCTGGGAGGTAAGAGGTCATCGTCTTGGTCTCACTGTTGGGGTCCATTTTCAACCACCACAAACAGTAAAGACCTAAAAAAAAAATTGAAATAGATACATATCAACAAAATTATTGTGTAGAATATGCCACATGCATCTGATAAAAGTGCTTGGTTTTCCACTGACAGTTTCTGAAGGTGTGTGTGACAGAATTATGGCTCTATTGCACATTCCAAAACATAGTAGATTATGAGGGCGGGTGTAAAATGATAGTCGTGACACGTTCATTCCAGCATGTGCCACTATACTAATGGAGCCCCATTAACCAAACCTTCTGTTGACCCTGGTCCTGGTCGTGTCATAAATTCCAGCTCTGTGAATCTCACAAATGTCACTTGCAGCTAGCTGGTTTAGTGACCCTGCGACATTAAGTGAATCTGAAAACGACTTTTGAGGAATGAGGAATGTAATTAAGTATGTGTTTAACAGGCGGCTAAAGTAGCGTCATTTACTGTTAGACAGTAGGTCTGGTATGTCATGTCATTATTTGATTGCATCACAACACTTGGCGCCAATTAGATAGATAGATAGATAGATAGATAGATAGACAGATAGATAGATAGACAGATAGATAGATAGATAGATAGATAGATAGATAGATAGATAGATAGATAGATAGATAGACAGATAGATAGATAGATAGATAGATAAATAGATAAATAGATAGATACTTTATTCATCTCACAGAGAAATTCACAGTTCAGCAGCTCCAGAACATGTTACAAGATAGAAACATAAGAGGCATGCAAGTCTATGTACAGTCTAAATATAAACTGAAACATATGTATAAAAAGGAAAAAAGAAAAAATATATAAAAAATATAAAGGCGTTAGAAAGAATGAGATGTACATGTGTGCTTGCGTGTATGTGTCATGTATGATGCAGGTTGAAGAGTCTGATGGCATGGGGGAGGAATGATCCCAGTCTTTCTGTGGAGCAGGACATTGACAGCAGTCTGTCACTGAAGCTGCTCCTCTGTCTGTGTAATTAGATTGATATTGCAATTCATTAGTATCAACAAATGTGATTGCAAACCTCAATGATGCATTTCTTGAAAACAAGCTGACCTCATACTGTTAAGATTGATTGAATAAATAAATAAATAAAAAAATGAATAAAATACAATGTAAATCTGGGGTTGTTTATATGCACTTTGGTGTATCTGCTCAAAGGTTAAAAGGTCGTTTTGTGGAGGCCAGAAACCACACACACACTCTTAAAAAAAAAAAGTAAAGGCCGAAGCACGGTCTTCAAGTATGGGCTTGTTTACGGTTTAAGTGCAAATAAAGTGTGGCTCCATGAACGTTTGCGTAAAGAAGAGCGTGGTTTGGCGCGGGAGCTGTGACACTGTTCTTACCTGAGTTTCTGCTGTCAGCTCAGAGCCGGGTTTGTCGGTCCATTCGCTCTCTGCAGCTCCACACGCTCTCTCTGACCGATTTAACTCTTCCTCTTCGCTGATGTCGCTGCAGGGCCAGGCAGTCAGCTTGTTTTGGTTTAGAAATGTTTTAACTCCGCCCACACAACCCCCAAAACCACCAATAGGAAACGCGGACTTAAGCTGGGCCAACACTAATAACACCCGGAGTGAATTATTATCGATCCAGACGCGTTTGACAGCCTTTGCACTGATTGTGTGTAATTCTGCAAATCCACTGGACTTTGTTCTGAGGGAAATAAATCAATTCATAAATGAATAAAACATATTCTTGTAAAAAAAAGTGATATAGCTCTTATAAGGAGGATTTTTTTCATTTATGGTAATCATAATTCCCTTTGACCAATATTGAGTTTAGGATATCATTACTCATTAATAATTGCTTATTTGTGTCCTCTATGTCACCCATCACTTACATTTCACTGTGTTTATGTTTGTTTTCCTCAGATAACAAGCAGGAAATGGGAGTGGCTCCAGGTTAGGTGAGGTCTGCTTTAAAGATTGACATGTTAATGTGTGTTCAGAGATACTCAGGTGAATATTTTTTTCAGTTGTACAAACACTTCTTTGTAAATCCTAGAAGCGGCGGTGCATGAAATTTGTCATAGATCAGCAGTTTTTGTGAACTACTCAGACCAAACCGTCCGACCAAGTCACTTTAATCACCTTTCTTCCTCGTTTTGATGCTCAGTTTGAACTGCAGCAGGTCGACATGTTCAAGTTCCTGCCATGTGATTAGATATGCGTGTCCGATGTATCCATCGCTATGGGTGAACCGGCATTATAACACACCTGGATCAATAACGCTGTGTCACTTCCTCTGCATGGGATAACAAATGGAGAGGCCACCTGCTGTTTTGCTCAGTTCCCATGGCCTGTTTCTAGGAAAGCTGCAGGACTGAGCTGTCACACATGCCCCCGCTGCTTCACTTATGACAGAATGTAGCCTCATGTGTCTGCAACATTCTGCACAGTTTGTACTTGGCCTCGGAGATCTATTTCCTGTTCTGGCATGATCTATAGAATTGAAAACTTTGTCCCGTTTTCAGCAGTTGCTACTTGATGCTCGATTGAGTTTGCCAAAGGTGCGTGAGTGTGCACAGCCGCATGTGTGTGTGTTGTGTAATGACACAGAGGTTACTATGGGTGGAGACTGAGCTGTAGGTCAGCAGATATACAGCACATCTTGACAAACTGTTCTGTGGAAGGTTGCTTCCTCATTAGTTTTTAATCTCATGTCTTAAATGCATGGACAACATGATTCAAAGTTCAAATCACACTCATATAATATGTTTGTTCATTCAACTAGGGATGGGACGACACCACTTTTGTGTGTCCGATACCGATATCACAAACTCTACCGCTATTATTCCAATACAGTCATTTTAGACCATTTATGAAGCTGTTAACAACACATTTGTGCAGAGTCGTTTCAAAGAGATTTTCAAAGAGATTTTTGGATTGTGTCAGATTTGACATTTGTATCTGTCCGATATCCGATCCAGTGATTTGGACCAGTGTCCGATGTGGCGCCGGTGTGTGAGGCTGCTCGTCTACCTCTGTCTTCTACAGTATTTTATTGTTTGTTCTTAGGTCTATTAGGTCACACATTTTTATATTTTATTTATCCCTGATGTACAGCACTTTGTTTCAGCTGTTGTGCTCTATAAATGAAGTTGGATTGGCTTAGAGTTGGATCGATAACGATTCCCATCCCTAGATTCAACCTTATGGTAATTTTTAAGGCTGGTTTGATAATTTCCACTGCAACATTTTTCAGCACCACAAGTCAGGTTTACACCATGTCTGTTTCTAAATCCACAAAGAAGGAGACTTTCTGGAACATGTTTTCAACTCTCAAACAATTGGGTTATAAAGCAGCTTTGTTTGTCTCATACATTTCATGCAAAATTTAACACAACTAATCTTAACAGGTTCCAGAGTCTTCTGAAAATTTAAACGAATAACTTGAAATCAACAAATAGGTCAATAGGTTGTAGGGATAGGGCAAGACTGAGGCCTCCGTCTTGTTATACATGCATGAAATGTATAAGATGAAGAATTCAACATTGAACCGTCATGGGAAGCTCAAAGGAGCCATGTGACACAACCCTGACCATGGTGTCAAAATAACTCTTCATACACCATGTAACAAGATGGAAGAAGCCATTGTTACTACATTAACTCGTGCTAATGGTACAAACAACTGACTCAACATTGGGGATGTGACTGACCTGACCTGACCTGAACTGTAGCACTAAATCAGAAACTGCGGACACTGGATGTCAGTGAGTAATGATGGCAGAATTGCTTAAAGATGGTCGTACATCACATGCATTAAACGGTTTGATAGTAATACTTTTATACTTTGTGTGTGCGCGCTACTATGCTGGGAGACATCGTGATGTAGATGTATCTCAAAATGATACAGGAAACCAATGGATCTGGGATCGTAAGGATTGAATTGAACTTTTTATTTTTATTTATTTATTTATTAATGAGGCTCTAGATGAATAGATGAAAGTTTCCCATTCATGCACTCTAATGAAGAGACTGAAGAGTGCAACTCCTCTCACCAGTGTAAAAGCCTCAGATCTAATCATGAGTCCTCTGTTTGTTGCGCTCTTATCGTCAAGATGTTATTATTAGAGGTCATCATTTTACACTCTGGACCTTAAGTCATCCATAACTTCTCCTTTTTCTTCTTCTATTACTTGTACGTGATGCAGTGAATCAGTTTGTGTGACAGGTGATCAGGTGGATGCTGTTGGTTTTAGTCGGTCACCTAGGAGTGAGTTGTAGGTGTCATTTGTGCCAGAACTGTCTGTTCTGTAATGTCTCCTTAAAGCATTGAAGACCTCAGCAAGATATATGTGACCATCGACCTCGTACGCACTGACGTCTGTATGCTGTGGCAGCAGGCGGCCGCTGGACAGCAGATCTCTGAAGGCCTTGCAGACAGGCTCGTCCTTGTGGTTCCCCCACACGTAGATGTGTGTCAGAGTTTTGTTTGCCGTCATCGCCTGAGTCAAAGCGAGCAGACCCTCTGCCTTGATGTTGTTCCTGGTGACAGACAGCTCTTTCACGCTGCAGCCGGGACAGGTGATTGCTTCACTCAGATACTTGGCGCCCTCACCCTCTATCCGGTTGGATGACAGGTCGATGATCTCAAGTGTCGGGTTCTGCTTGAGCACCTCAGCGAGATAGCGGATTCCATCACGAGTCACGCGGTTACAGCGCACATCCAGGTAGCGCAGGCTGCGGTTGAGCCTCAGGCCTTCGGCCAACCTCTGCATCCCAGTGTCCGTCATCCCCATCTTCGCCAGGTGGAGCTCCACCATGATGCAGTTCACCACCAGCATGTCCGTGCAGTGCACAGCCCACTCCTCCAGGTGGCTGAAGAGCAGAGGTCGGCTGAGGTCAACACGGTGTAGGGTCTTGTGGCTTTTCATAGAGATGATGAGCGCTATGATACTCTGAATCCCCAGATCACAGTCAGCCAGCTCCAGCTCCTGCAGGGTGTCGTTCTCCTGCAGCATCTTGGCCAGGTGCATCCCTCCTTTGTTCCCGATCTTATTACCCGAGAGCCTTAAAGAGAGCAAGGTGCGGTTACCCTGCAGACTGCTGCACAGGATTTTAGCTCCATCTGTCAGGATGTCATTAAACATGAGGTCCAGACAGCTCAGAGATGAATTCTCCTTCTGTAAGAGTTCAGCAAGGTATATGACACCTTCATCTGTGATGTTGTTGAACTTCAGATCAAGGCCCGTCAAACCCTGTTTGATTTGCAGACACTGAACGAGCATGCGAATGTCATCGTCGTCGAGTCTCTGAACGGGTCTCAGCCGATGGTTTCCTGTTATTGTTAATGTCACGTTCTCTGTCGCAGTTGTCCGCTGTAAAACTTCTACAACATGAGAATTTATTTTTACCTTATATTTGGCACAAACAGCTTTATAAAACTCCATTGCATTAAATCCTCATTCTTATTGAGTATGTCCTTGTCAACTTACGACATAGACCTGTGACATATTAGGGGATGTGTGTGTGACGTCACCTGTTCCTTTTATCTTTATCCTTTTATCACTTGCTAATCATATCACCAAGTGTTGCCAGAACCAAACTATTTAGGAGAGCTCATGGGAAAGATGGAATATGCCATCTTGAACGATTGAATGATTGGTTTACAGAAGTTGCTCTTGTTGTTCAGTAAAAAATGGAAGATTAAATGAGTCCCTGTTAATTTAAAAAGAAACAATTCAAATCACATTTATGAAACCCCCAATGCAAAGATTGTCAGTGCACTTTTTCAAAGGACTTTTGGAAAAGGTTAACAAACAGTGGCTGCAGTGATTTTTGAAAAGCACAATATGATGTTATGAAAAGATAGATGTGAAAGGGATGGGTATTAAAGATGATTGTTGAGGGAAACATGGATACTGGAGCATGGATATTCTTAGTGAAATCACAATTGAGATTAAAATAGGGTCAAATAAAAAGAAGGGACAAATGAAGTGGAGAGATAAGAGCGACAGTAGGGTTTTAAATTCTAAAATTCTTAAAGTGACATCATCAAAGTCACAAAACCAACCTCTATCAAAGTTTAAGGGGCGTGGTCAACTCCTTCTTGCTTGCACTGTATTGCGACATGTTTTCTTCAGGAACAGAGTGAGGAATGAATTTTGCGACGTTTGGACATTCTTTATTTTATATGTAGTACTTATTAGGGCAGGGCAAGAATAGATAATGTCTGTGTAGTTTACAGTCTGCTGGCTGACCTGGATGTTCTGTTTCTCTTTAGAGTTGCTCGTGTGGAATTTGATAGAGAAACATTTAACTACAAACCATGACTAAATAATTAAAGTTTATTTAGTTTCACTTAAACCAGATTTAAGGCAATACATGCAATTTTTAAAAATACATGAAAACAATCTAAATCATACGAAACAAGGCAATCATGGATGGCAGCCTCTGGTGCTATCTGTTGGTCATAGTGGCAAGTGCAGGTCAGAGGAAGCAGAGACACACACACAAGCACAGAGCCACCATAAACAAACCTTCAATTCCACTCTGTGGGGTGCAGGAAATATGACATTTTTGTGAAATTTTGGACAACATACTATAGAATGACTTTTTTGTGAAATTTTGGACAACATACTATAGTATGACTTTATTGTCAAATTTTGGACGACATACTAACCTATGACTTTTTTGTCAAATTTTGGAAGACATACTAACATATGACTTTTTTGTCAAATTTTGGACGACATACTATACTTAGTATGGCTTTTTGTGAAATTTTGGACGACATACTAACCTATGTCTTTTTTGTGAAAT